>NW_020290484.1:0-68399 GCF_003184545.1 Aspergillus heteromorphus CBS 117.55 | reverse complement strand
TAAATAAAATATTTAAATAATTTATAAAAAGCTTTATAGATAAATTTTATCTAATTTTAAAGTATTTAGAATTAAGAAATAAATATTAAATATAGATATAAAATCTTTAGATTTTAAATAATTTATATAATAAATAATAATATAATAAAATAAGATAATAAAAATAAATAATATATATTCTAATAAATATATATTTAAAATTTAAAATATTAATTATTTATAAAAAATAAGAAAAATATTATTAAAAAATATAAATATATTAATAATATTTATCATAAATTAATAATAAATATACTATACTATAAATAGTAATAATAAAATAATAAAAGTAATAAAAGTAAATTATTAGAGATAGAATTTATAAGCTATAAAAAATGAAATTTATAATTATAAAAAATAATAATTAATATTAAGAAAAAGATTCTTAAACTTTAATATTTTTATATATATAAATAACTTAATAAATATTAATCTAATAAAATAGATTTAACTAAATTAGATAGTTCTAAACTATGTTTTATAATATATTAATATTAGCTTTTTATTTAGATTATTTTATAAATAAATATATTTATAAAAAGTCTATAAATTATATATCTAATTGTTTATTAATATAATATTTTTATATAAAGTTATTTCTTTAATATAAGTATTTCTTATAATATATAATATTTTAATATTATAATTTTTTAATTATTATATTATATAAATATAATATTTTAAATGTTTCTTAGACTTTTAATTATTTTAATAATATAAATATAATTTATTTAATATTTTTATCTTTTTATTTTATTTTCATAAATATTATATAATTTAATAATAATATTAAAATAAAAATAAGATTAGTTTCTTTATATTATTTTTTATATATTTAAATATATAAAATATCTTAATAATATTATTATAAATTTAAAATATAGATATATTTTAAAGTTTAAAAGTTTTTTATTAATATAAATATAATATTTTTATTAAGTTATTACTTCATTTTATTTAATATATAATTAATATTAAACTATAATATTTTTATAAAATTTTTTATAATTTATTAGTATTTTTTATATTTTTTTACAATTTATATTAATATTTTCTATTTTTCTATAATTTATTTTAATTGTTTTTAATTCTTTATAATTTATTCCAATCTTTTCTAATTCTTTATAATTTATTTTAATTTTCTATAATTTATTTAATTTTTTATAATTTATTTTAACTCTTTATAATTTATTTTAATTTTTTTTAATTTTTTAATTCTTTTTTACTTTCTTATAGAAAATCTACTTAGTATTTAAATTAAACTAAGATTTATTATTATTAAAATTAAATATAAAATACAGTATAAGTATATTTATATATATTATATAAAAAATACAGTATAAGTATATTTATATATATTATATAAAAAATAAATATAAATAATAATAATGTTTAAAGTAGAATATAATATATATTATATTAAATTTAAACTCTGTATTTAATAAGTTATATTAGAATTAATTATTTAATTAAAAAAATCAAAAGAAATTAAAATAATAGTACTTCTGTGCAGAAATAAGTATTTTTAATATTTTATTATTTAAAAAAATTAAAGCTGTATTATAATCTAATATTAAATTAAATTAAATATAAATATAAATTATATTTATATTATATATTTTATAAATCAGAGTTAAATTAATAATTAATATATAATAAAAATATATACTATATCTAATTATAAAAATAATATTAATATTTTTATATTTAAATTTAGTATAATTTTAATATAAAATAAAATTAATTATAATTTATATAATATATTCTAACTAATTATAAATCTGATTAATAAATTTATATAAAACATTATAATTATTTTAATTAATTTAAGTTAAAATAAAAATTAAACTAGAAATAAATATATTCTAATTTATATATAAAATATATAAAATATTAATATTAATTAGAAATATAGAAATAGAATATATTCTAGTTAATAATTCTTTTAATAAAATAAATATCATTAATTATTTAAATATAAAGATTAATTAATTATAATTTAAATTTAACATTAAATTTATAATATAAAAAATTATATTTTAAATTTATTATAATATTTTTTTAATATATTTATATAATAATAATATATAATGAAAGATTATTTTATATATATTACTTAGATTAATTTTAATCTAATAGCTATTATTATTAGTTTAAATTATATATAAATAATATATAAATATTAATTATATATATATATTATTATAAAAGTAAGTATAAGGGTGCGTGTTAAGGTAGTGTGAAGAAAGTATATCTATCGCAAAGTTAAGATAATATTTATATTATTTAAAGTATTATTACTAGTCTTTTATCTAGCTTTTTTATAGATAAATATATTTATAAGAATTCTATAGATTATATATTATATTAATATAATTACTTCGCGGGGAACTGTCTCTATAGTATAAATATTTTTTATAATATATTATATTATAAGAATTATAAGAATTATTATTTTTATAATTATTCTTTTTTCTTAGAATCTTGACTTTTAAGATTATTATTTATAAAAAATTAAATATTATTAAAATCTCTGCTGTAAAATCTTCTTTATAAAAAAATTATTTAAAAAAAAATAATTTTTATTTTTTTATAATATTTATTTTATATAAATTTATTATAGCTATTCTCTATAGCTATAATTATATTATTATTTATTATATTTTAAGTTTTTATAATTATAATTAAATAATAAATATTATAAGTACTTCTGTAATTATAATTAAATAATAAATATAATATAATATTTTTAATTTAGATATAAATTAGAGCTTAAGACTCAGAACTTAGAATTTTAAAAGAGAATATTTTTTTTAAATTTTTTTTCTTTTTTTTTTTTAATTTTTTTTATTTTTTTATTTTTTCTCTCTTCTAATCTCTGCGGTCTCTCTCTTTTTAATTATTATTATTATTATAAGTAAATACTTATTTAAAGAATTCTTATAATTATTTATATTTTTATAGCTATTTTATATTTTTATAATTATTTTATATTTTTTATAGCTTGCTTTATATCTTTGCAGCTATTTATATCTTTATAATTTATTTTATATCTTTATAGCTGTTTTATATTTTCGCGGTTATTTTATAATTTTTATAGCTTATTTTATATTTTCGCAGCTATTTTCTATCTTTATAGCTTATTTTATATTTTTATAATTATTTTATATTCTTGCAGCTCTGAAGTATCTATATTAAATTATAAAATATAATATTTTATAATCTTTTATTAACTTATAAATATTTATTATTTTATAAATCTAAGATATATATAATCTAATCTAGAGATTATAATTAATTATCTTAATATTATTTTTTATATTATATATTTACTGATTTTCTCTTTTATAAAAAAATTATTATTTTTATTATTAAGTTTTTATTTTTTATTTTTTTTTTTTTCTCTCCGCAAGCATCCGCGGTAAATAATTTCTTAGAGAGATTTATTTTATATCTTATAATTAATATAAAATTAAAGTAGTTTATTTTTATAATTATTATTATTATTACTATTACTATTATTATTACTGTTATTATTATTATCTTTATCTTTATTATTATTTTTATTATTAATATTATTATTATTTCTGCTATAATCTCTTTACTTTTTTTTTTTATAATAAATATCTATTTTTTTTATAAAATATAAAAAGTTAATTTATATATAATTTATTATTTTACTGACTAGAATTTCTGAGATAATCTGATTTTTTATAATATTATTTTTTTATATCTCTCTTATAATTTATTATTATAATAAAGATATTATTTTAAATAATATTCTTATTATCTCCGCGACCCGCAGGCGGTAAGTAGATAGATTATTTTTTTTTTAAAAAGTATATTTAGATCTATTTAAGATTAATTTATTCTATAGAATATTAAGATTATAAATTAAACTTTAATTTAATTTATAAATTTATTTATAATAAATTAATTTATTTATAATAAATTAATTTATTAATATCTCTATAAATATATTAATAATTCTACTAGATCTTTTTCTCTAGATAGAATTATAATCTTTATTTAATTAGAAAAGATATTAAATTATATAGCTGATAATATAATTTATTCTTTTTATTAAATTTAATAATTATTATTAATTAAAGATTTAAATCCAGCTTCGCAAGATTTTTTTATAACTAAAGCTATTTAATTTTTTTTTAAAATTAAGTATATAATATATATTATAATTTCTCGGGCTTAAGAATATTTATAATATATATTAATAATAATTATAGATAGAGATATAATAATTATATTTAGATTAAGTATAAAATCTATTTCTTATAAATTAAGTAATTAATCTATCTATTTTTATTTTTATAAATATTTATTATATCTTGTGTTTTAAGCCGCTGTTAGATAAAGATTTTTATAAATAATTTTTTTTATTATTTTATTATTTTATTTTTTTTTTATTTTTTAAATAAAAATTATATTTATAAATAAATTTTTTATAAAATTATAAATAATATAAATTTACAGCTAATTCTTAGATATTATTTTTATTAAAATAATTTTTTTATTTAATCAGAATTTTTAAAAATCTATTTTAGCTCTATAAGATTAATAAAACTTTTAAATAATATTTATAATTATTTTTCTCTGTAAGAAAATATTTTTATAAGTTTATTCTATTTATTTTATAATATTTATAAAGTAGTAATATATAAAATATATTATATATTTATAATTTTATAAATAACTTCAGCTAATAGACTTATAACTCTATTTATTTAATAATATAATAAAATTTTTTATTTTATAAATCTAGTTTTTTATTAGTCTATCTTCGCGAAAAATATTTTATAAATAATTAAATTATATTTTTTAATATAAAGTTTTTTATTTATTTTTTATAATTATAAAATTATTTCTGCTTCTTGCAAGCAGAGATTAGATTTTTTTTTATTTTAATATAGATTTTCTAGATATATTTAATTTATTTACAGACTTTAATCTCTGTTTTTTTTTTTTTTATAAGAGTTTATCTTAATAACTTGCAAGTATTTTATAATAATAATATAAAAAAATAATCTTTTTATAAAAATTTATAAAATATTATTATATATAAACTCTGTGATAAATAATAAATTTATTTAATTATTTTATTTAAAATTAATATAATTTTATAAGTACTGCTTAAGAATATTATTTAATTTTTTAATCTAATTATTAATCTGCGGATAATAAGCTGTACTTAATTTTTTTTTTATTATAAATATATAAATAAAGTCAGATCAGAAACTCTTTATAAAAATATTATTATAATTTATAATAATTTTTATAAATATATTATATAAATAGAAAATCTCTTTAATAAAAATCTTTATAAGATTCTTTTTATTAAGATTTTTTTATAAAAAAATAAAATAGATTATTTTACTTTACTAATTTATTATTATTAAAATATTATTAAAAATCTCTTATAAGTTTTTAATAATATTAATATTTATAGATAAATTAGTAATAAAGTCTATTATTATTTTTTTTAGAATTTTATAGATATAAATAAAGATTCTAGTAATTTTTATTATTTTTTATAAATTATTTTATTATTTTAATATATTTTACAGGCCTAATAGTATTTATTTATAAAATTATTTATTTCTAATTATTAGAATTATTATAATATTAATATTAATATTTTCTTATTTATAAAATAATTTATAACAGAGTTATTATATAGCTTTATAAATATTTAAAGCTTAAGAATATATTTATTTAAAATATATAATTATTCTATTTTTTATAAGAGATTTTTATAATTTTTTTATTATAAAATTTTATTTATTTTTTTTTTTTTTATAATTTAAAGTCTTTAGAATCTTTTAATTCTTTATAAATTTTTATTTTTATTAATTTTTTATTAATATTATAAATACTGTGACTAGCAGCTTTATAAAAAAATTTTTATAATATAGTTTTTTTATAATAATAGTACTATTTACTATTTTTTTTTCTATAATTTTTTATATATTTAAAATATATTTATAAATAAGAATCTATCTAATATTTATAAATAGAGCTTCTATCTCTATATTTTCTGATTTTTATAATTTAAATAGATTAGATAATTATTATAGACCTAGTTTATCTAATTTTTTATAATCTTTAATTATTATTTTTTTTTATAATCTAAATATTATAAAAGTATATCTGCAGGATTCTATATATTTAAATAATAAATAAAATAAAATTAAAATACTGCAAGTTATTATATTTATTATATTTATTTTTATAATAGCTCTAGACTTATTGTGAAGTATTTAAGACTCTTATAATTAATAAATATCTTTATTATAAGATTTATTCTCTCTAGTTAGTAATATTATTTTTTAAATAACTTTATTATTATAAATAATTTTTAATTATAAATTTTATAATTTTTTTCTACTGTAATTATTTTTTATAAATAAAATATAATTAAAGTTTATTAACTGTTTATATTTTTTTATAATAATATATTATTAATTATAAAACTAAATATATTGATTTTAATATATATTTATTTTTTTTTCTTAAAGTAAGTAGTTATAATATTTTTTATAAATATTATTTTTAATTATTTAAAACTCTTATAAATATTAGCTATAAAAAATTTTATATTAGATTTTTTTTTTTTTTATAAAATTTCTTAGTAAGATCTGTAGATAAGATTATTATTTATAAATATTTTTAGATAAATTATTAATATTAGTTTATAAATCTTATAAACTATAATATATTTTTTATATTTTATAATTTTAATTATTTCTAGATTATTATAATTTATTCTAATTTTATTTATATATTTTTACAGCTAATAATAAATCTAAAAATATTAATCTTTATTTATATAAAATAATATTTATTTAGCTTTATATATAGATCTATCTTAATTAAAATATATATAATTTTATAAACTTATTTCTTATATATTTTTAGATCTTATAAGTATATTATAATATTATTAAAATAAATAATTATAAAGTTATTTAAGTACTCTATAAATAAGAAATTTATAAAATCTTAAAATTTTATAAATATATTAATTAATTTAAATAATATAATTAAATATTTAAACAAGTTATATTTTATTTAAAAGACTATTTTTTATTTATAGTCTGCTATAATTCTTATTTTATAATAAATTTTATAAAAATTAAGTTATATAAATTATAATATTCTTATAAGCTAATTAATATAGTTATTAATTTATAATAATAAATATTTATTTTTAATAGTCTATTTATTTAATTTATAATAATTAATATATATTTATAAGCTTTTATTTTTTTTCTTTATAAAGAGAACTAATACTTTAATAAATAATTTTAAATATTAGATTTATTTATATATAAAATATTTTTATAAATATTTTCAGAATATTTTCTATTTTGTAAATAATATTCTATAAATTAGATTTATTTTTAATTTATAATCTTTTTTTAGATTAATCTTTAGATTAATATTTAATTATAAAAATAGATAGTTTATTACTTTATTTTTTATAAATTTTATTTTAAATTTATAAAGCTATTCTAAAAATATTTTTAAATCTATTTTTTTATAAATAAATTTAATTATTATAATTTATAATTATTCAATCTTCAGCTTTTCCGCAAGAAACTCTATTATAATAATATATTATATCTTAATTTATTATTTCTTATAAAATCTTAAATAATATTAGTTAAACTTTATAATAAGAATCTTTGTTTAAATTTATAATGTATCTAATATAACTTTCTTTATATTAGATATTATAATAATAATTTCTTTATAAATCTCGTGGTTATTTTCTATATTTATAAGATTTATTTTAAATATTATAGTTTTTTTTAATTAAATATTATTATTATTTAGTAGTCTTATAAAAATCTTTATAAATATTATTAACTATTCTATAGTTTTTATTATTATTATAAATATTAGATTTATTTTTATATCTATATTAATTAAAATATTAATCTTTTTAAGTAAATTAATTTTATCTTGTGTAAGTAATTATTCTTATAGTTTTAAAATAAAATATATTATAAAAAATATATTTATTAATTTTTTATAATCTATTCAGACTATAAGTTATTTCTTAGAATTTTTATTTTTATACTAATAATAATTTTTTATAATATAATCTTATTTTTTATAATTAAAATATTTTATTATTTTTATAAGCGCTGATATAAAATTTTATAAGATAAATATTTTTAATATATTTAATTATAAAATATTTTTTTATAAAAATCTTTTATAATAGCTCTGATTATTAGATTATTTTATTTAATTTATAAATAATAATAATTTTTTTTTATAAATAATTAATCTTCTTATTTTATTAGTTAATACTTAGTTTTAATTTTATAAATAATATAATTAAATCTTATTTAGTAATAAAAAATTCAGCTATTTATAAATTTTTTATTTTATATTTTATAAAAATAATTTAAAAAATAAATATAGCTATATAATATTCAATTTCTATATTTTATAATCTAGCTCTGTCTTTATCTTTTTTTAATATTATAAATATATAAAATTCTTTTTTTTTTATAAAAGATTATTTTTAAAATTTATAATTATATTTTTTATCTATAATTTTTTAAATTATCTAGCTATATCTTAAGAAATTTATAAAAATCTATCTAATTATTCTTTTAAAAAAGCTTCGCGGCTTTATTTTTTTATAGATTATTAAATATATAATTTAGATAGATTATTATAATTTATATTTATTAATTCTTATTTTAATTATTAATCTCTATAATATCCTTTTGCTAAGTAATAAATAATTAAAAAATAATATAATTATAAGTATTATAATATTTATTATTTTATAAAGAATATATATATATATTAATCTTTTTTAATTTTATAAATAAGATATTAGAATTATTTAGAGATTTATAAATTTTTTTATTATTTATAGAAATTCTAAGTCTCTGCTATAATTTTATAATTTATTAAAATATATTTAATTATTTATAAAAGTTTTTAGAGAATAATAAGATTATATCTATTTTAATTATTTTTTTTATAATAACTTTGCGGTTAATCTTCAGAAGATTAAAAAAATCCTTATAAATATAATATTTAATATTTTATATAAATATAATTTTAATAAATTATCTTATAGATTTTAAGTAATAAGATTATAAAAATATATATTAAAATAATATAAAGAAAATATATCTATTATAAAATTAAGATAATATTTATATTATTTAAAATATTATTACTAGTCTTCTATCTAATTTTTCTTATAAATAGATATATCTATAAGAATTCTATAAATTATATATTATATTAATATAATTACTTTGCGGGGGACTGTCTCTGTAGTATAAATATTTTTTATAATATATTATATTATAAGAATTATAAGAATTACTATTCTTACAGTAAGTTAATATTATTTAATCTATATTTTAGCTAATTTTAATAATAATATTAATATTCTTTTTATTATTAAAGATTAAAATAGTAATAAAGATTAATTCTATATTTATTAATATTTAAATTAAATATAAAAAAAATTAAACTATAAATAAACTATAATAAAATCCATAATTTAAAAGATTTAAAATATTTTTAATAATATTAATATTAAATATAGTATATAAGAATAGTAATCCTTATAATTCTTATAATATAATATATTATAAAGAATACTTATATTATAAAGATAGTTTTTTATAAAATAATTATACTAGTATAATATATAATTTATAGAATTCTTATAAATATATTTATTTATAAAAGAAATTAGATAGAAAACTAATAATAATATTTTAAATAATATAAATATTATTTTAATTTTATAATAAATATTTTTTTTTATATTATTTCAATATATATTTTTATAATTTTATTACTTAAAATCTATAAGATAATTTATTAAAATTATATTTATATAAAATATTAAATATTATATTTATAAGAATTCTTCTAATTCTCTGAAAATTAATTATAAAATTATTATAAAAAAAATAATTAAAATAAATATAATTCTATTATTTTCTAAGAATTTTTATAAATAATTAAATATATTTTAATAAATTATAGAATTAGAGCAGAGACTTAAAATCTTTATAAATAATAAATAAATTTATAAATCTTTAAATAATTCTAATATTTTATTTATAAAATTAAAAAAGACTAATATATATATATATTCTTTATAAAATAATAAATATTATAGGACTTGTGATTATACTATTTTTTAATTATTTATTATCTAATAAAAATTTATTATAAAGATTAATAATTAAAATAAGAATTAATAAATATAAATTATAATAATTTATTTAAATTATATATTTAATAATCTATAGAAAAATAAAGCTGTAAAATCTTTTAAAAAAAATAATTAGATAAATTTTTATAAATTTCTTAATAGATAACTAGATAATTTCAAAAATTAAATAAAAAATATAATTAAAAATTCTGAGAATAATTCTTTATAAAAGAAACTTTATATATTTATAATATTAAAAAAAATAAAAACAGAACTAGATTATAAAATATAAAAATTAAATATTATATAACTATACTTATTCTTTAAATTATTTTTATAAAATATAAAATAAAAATCTATAAGCAGCTGGACTTTTTTATTATTAAATAAGATCTAATTATATTATTTATAAAATTAAGATTAAATACTAATTAATAAAGTAAGAAGACTGATTATTTATAAAAGAAATTATTATTATTTATAAATTAGATAAAATAATTTAATAATTAGAATTATTATAAAAGATTTCTACAGAGAGATATTCTATAATTAAATATATTAAAAATATCTATTTTATAAGATTTTATATTAATATCCACAGAAATAATAAAATATTTTAATTATAAAAAATAAAATTATATAGTAAAGAATTATTATTAGTATAAAAATAAAAGTTCTAAGAAATAATTTATAATCTAAATAAATTATAAGAAATTAGTAGATATATTTTATATAATATATTTTATTTTAAGACTATAAGAATAATTATTTATATAGAATAAGATTAATTTATTTAAAGAAATTAATATTTGAATTAATATAAATACAGAAGCAAATCTGATATTTATAATATTAATAAAAATTATAGAATAATTAATAATATCTGTGAAGATTTTTATAAGATTATTAAATAATAATAATATCTAGTTAAAAGAAACTATAATATTTAAAATTAATCTTATAAATATAAAAGATAATAAATTAAGATATAATATATGATTATAACAGAGTTTCTTATGAAAGAATTAAAGACTAAATAATTATAAATTATAATAATTAAATCTATTTATAAAAAAATAGATTTAAAAGTATTTTCAGAGTAGCTTTATAAATTTAAAATAATATTTATAAAAAATAAGATAACAGATTATCTATTTTTATAATTAAATATTAATCTAAAAATTAATCTAAAAAAAGATTATAAATTAAAAATAAAATTAATCTATAAAATATTATTTACAGAGTAAAAAATACTCTAAGAGTATTTATAAAAATATTTTATATATAAATATATTTAATACTTAAAATTATTTATTAAAATATTAGTTTTTTTTATAAAAAAAAAATAAAAAGTTACAAGTATATATTAATTATTATAAATTAAATAAATAAACTATTAAAAGTAAGTATTTATTATTATAAATTAATAATTATATTAATTAGCTTATAAAAATATTATAATTTATATAATTTAATTTTTATAAAGTCTATTATAAAATAAGAATTATAATAGATTATAAATAAAAAATAGTCTTTTAAATAAAATATAATTTATTTAAATATTTAGTTATATTATTTAGACTAATTAATATATCCGCGAGATTTTAAGATTTTATAAACTTTTTATTTATAAAGTATTTAAATAGCTTTATAATTATTTATTTTAATAATATTATAATATACTTGCGAGATCTAGAGATATATAAAAAATAAGTTTATTAAATTATATAAATCTTTATTAAGATAAATTTATATATAAAATTAAATAAGTACTATTTTATATAAATAAAGATTAATTTTTTTAATTTTATTATCAGCCGCGAAGATATATAAATAAAATTAGAATAAATTATAATAATTTATAAGTAACTAAAGCTATAAAATATAAAAAATATATTATAATTTATAAAATTTATAAATTAATATTAATAATTTATTTAAAAATACTTATAAATAATAATTCTATTTATAAATCTTATTAAAAGATTTTATAAAAAAAAAATCTGATATAGGATTTTTTATAATTAATATTTATAAAAGTTTTAAATAACTAAAGATAATATTTACAGAGAATATTATAATTATTTATTTTAAAAAAAAGAAATAAATATATATTAAAATAGATATATTTAGTTTTATAATTAATTAAATATTATTATAAAGAAACACAGATAGCTAATAAACTTTAATTATATTTTATTTATAAAAAATAATTATAATAAAAAAAATTATAGAATTTATAATCAAAAATTATTTATAATAATAGAGTTATTCAGAGAATAATATTATTAATTAAAAAGAATAAATCTTATAATAAAGATATTTATTAATTATAAAAATTTTAAATATTTTATAATAAACTCAGAGCTATTATAAAAATAGATATAATAAATATAATAATTTATAATATTTTAATTTTATTTTATTTATTATTCAGGCGCGCAGAATTCTATAGATATATTTTTATAATATTTAGATTATAAAAAAAAATAATAATTAAAAATTATAAGAAACTAGATAAGCTAGTTTTATAATAATTATTTAATTTATTTAAATTATAAAAGCCAGAGAATATAAAGACAGAAGCTTTATTTATAAATATTAAATAAATATTTACTTATAGATATATTTTTAGTATATAAAAAATTATAAAAAAAAATAATAAATAATATTATTATTATATAAAAATCATATTATAAAAATTCTTTTATAAAGCTGCTAGCCGCAATATCTATAATATTAATAAAAGATTAATAAATATAAAAAGTCTATAAAGAATTAAAAGATTCTAAAAATTTTAAATTATAAAAAAAAAAATAAATAAAATTTTATAATAAAAAAGTTATAAAAATCTTTTATAAAAAATAGAATAATTATATATTTTAGATAAATATATTCTTAAGCTTTAAATATTTATAAAATTATATAATAATTTTATTATAGATCATTTTATAAATAAGAAAATATTAATACTAATATTATAATAATTTTAATAATTAAAAATAAATAATTTTATAAATAATTATTATTAAGTCTACAGAGTATATTAAGATAATAAAATAATTTATAAAAAATAATAAAAACTGCTAGAACCTTTATCTATATTTATAAAATTTTTAAAAAAAATAATAATAAATTTTATTATTAATCTACTTGCAAGCACTAGTATTATTAAAAGTTTATAAAATATTTTTAATAATATTTTAATAATAATAGATTAATATAATAAGATAGCTTATTTTATTTTCTTATAAAAAAATCTTAATAAAAAGAATCTTATAAAAATTTTTATTAAAGAGATTTTCTATTTATATAATATATTTATAAAGATTATTATAGATTATAATAATATTTTTATAAAAAATTTCTAATCTGACTTTATTTATATATTTATAATAAAAAAAATTAAATATAGCTTATTATCTATAGACTAATAATTAAATTAAAAAATTAAATAATATTTTTAAGCAGTACTTATAAAACTATATTAATTTTAAATAAAATAATTAAATAAATTTATTATTTATTATAAAATTTATATATAATAACATTTTATAAATCTTTATAAAGAAATTATTTTTTTATATTATTATCACAGAATACCTGCGAGTAATTAAAATAAATTTTTATAAAAAAAAAAAATAAAGATTAAAGTCTCTGAATAAATAAAATATATTTAAAATATTTATATTAAAATAGAAAAGAATCTAATTTTTATTTATAAAAAATAGAAATAGTTCTATAATTATAAAAAATAAATAAAAAAATTTATATTAAAAAAGATAATTTAACTATCTATAAAATATTTTTTATAAAAATAGATTAATAAAAAACTAGATTTATAAAATAAAGAATTTTATTATATTATTAAATAAATAGACTTATAAGTCTATAAATTAAAATTATTTATAAAATTATAAATATATAATATATTCTATATATTATTATTTTATAAATATTATATAATAAATAAAATAAACTTATAAGAGTATTTTCTTATAAAGAAAAATAATTATAAATATTATTTAAAAATCTTATTAATCTTATAGAGTTAAAATAGATTTTTAAAAATCTTAATTAAATAAAAAAATTATTCTAGTAAAAATAATATCTAATAATTAATTATAAATCTATATTATTTATAATTTTATAAGAAATTTATCTGTAAGTATAGTTTTTATTTAAAAAATAAAAAAAAATAAAATAATAAAATAATAAAAAAAATTATTTATAAGAATCTTTATCTAATTATAATTTAAAATATAAGATATAATAAATATTTATAGAGATAAAGATAAATAGATTAATTATATAATTTATAAAAAATAGATTTTATATCTAATTTAAATATAATTATTATATCTTTGTTTATAATTATTACTAATATATATTATAAATATTTTTAAATCTAAGAAATTATAATATATATTATATATTTAATTAAAAAAAGAAAATTAGTCAGCTCTAATTATAAAAATCTTTTTATAAAACTAAGTCTAGATTTTTAGCTGATAATAATTATTAAATTTAATAAAAAAATAGATTTTATTCTTAGCTATATAATTTAATATTTTTTTTAATTAAATAAAAATTATAATTCTGTTTAAAAAAAAAGATCTGATAGAATTATTAATATAATTATAAAAATACTAGTAAATTAGTTTATTATAAATAAATTTATAAATTAAGCTAAAATTTAGTTTATAATCTTAATATTCTATAAAATAGATTAATTCTAAATAAATTTAAATAAATTTTTTAAAGAAAAGAATAATTTATTTATTTATAATTTATAAATTACAGAAGTAGTAAGAATATTATTAAGTATAATAATATTATTATAATAATAAATTATAAAAAAAATATAAGAAGATAAAACTACAAGAAGTCAGATTATTTTAAAAATTTTAACTAATAAAATAATAGATTATATATAAATTAGTTTTTTATATTTTATAAAGAAAATAAATATTTATTATAAAAAAAGAAGATAAAAAAATTACAGCAGAAATAATAGTAATATTAATAATAATAATAATAATAATAAAAATAGCAGTAATAGTAATAGCAGAGATAATAATAATAATAATAATAATAAAGATAATTATAAGAGCAGATTACTCTAATTTTATATTAATTATAAGATATAAAATAAATCTTTCTAAGAAATTACTTATCACAGATATTCGTGAAAAAAAAAGAAAAAAAAAAAAAAAATAAATAAAACTTTAATAATAAAAATAATAATTTTTTTATAAAAGAGAGAAATAGTAAATATATAATATAAAAAAAATATTAAAATAATTAATTATAATCTTTAGAATAAAGTATATATATCTTAGACTTATAAAATAATAAGTATCTATAGCTAATATAAAATTATAAAGTATTATATTTTATAATTTAATATAAATACTTTAGATCTATAAGAGTGAAATAAGTAATAAAAATATAAAAGAGCTATAAAAATATAAAATAGTCACAAAAGTATAAAAAAATTATAAAAATATAAAATAGCTATAAAAATATAAAATAGCTGCGAGAGTATAAAACAGCTGTAAGAATATAAAATAATTATAAAAATTCTTTAAATAAGTATTTATTTATAATAATAATAATAATTAGAAAGAAGAGACCGCAGAGATTAAGAGAAGAAAAAAGATTAAAAAATAAAATAAAAAAAAACTTTTAAAAAAGATATTCTTTTTTAGAGTTCTAAGTTCTAGAGTGGATTTTGGTTGAAAAACAGGTTAAAAACCAAGCTTTTAAAATCTATATTTAAATAAATATTTTATTATATATTAATATTTTTAAAATATAATTAAACTTAAGTCTTATTTATATTTATATTTTATATTTTAAATATAGTCTAGTATAATTAAATTATATTTAATATATAATTAATTAGTTTTAGAATATTTTAATTAGTTAATTTTTAACTATTAAGTAATATAATATATTAATAATATATTAAATAATAAAAATATATATATAATATAGATTTTATATTTAATAATATAAATTATAATATATAAAATTATATAAAGATTTATATAATATTTTATTTTTATATCTGTATCTATATTTTTTAACTGTTTTGCTTAAAACAGTTAACCGTCAGGTTAAAAAAATCCACTCTACTAAGTTCTAAGCCCCAAGTTCTAATTTATATTTAAATTAAAAATATTATATTGAAATTAATAATATTATATTATATTTATTATTTAATTATAATTATAGAAATACTTGCTATATTTATTATTTATAATATTTATTATTTAATTATAATCACAGAATCTAAAGTATAATAAATAATAATATAATTATAACTATATAAAACAGCCGCAGTAGATTTATATAAAATAGATATTATAAAAATAAAAGAATTATTATTTTTTTAATTAATTTTCTTATAAAGAAGATTTTACAGCAGAGATTTTAATAATATTTAATTTTTTATAAATAATAATCTTAAAGATTAAGATTCTAGAAAAAAAAATAATTATAAAAATAATAATTCTTGTAATTCTTATAATATAATACATTATAAGAAATATTTATATTATAAAAATAATCTTTTACAAAATAATTATACTAGTATAGTATATAATTTATAGAATTCTTATAAATATATCTATCTATAATAAAAGCTAGATAAAAGATTAGTAATAATATTTTAAGTAATACAGATATTATCTTAACTTTATAATAGATATTCTTTCTTTACACTACCTCAACACATATCCTTATACAGTACTATTAGAAGCTGTAAAATAGTTAAAATTAAAATTAATTATATTTAAATATTAATTATACTTAGTTTAAATAATAAATAAATAATAAAAAAAATAGAAAAAGAGAAAATTAAAAAAATATATATATTTATATATATATACTAATTAAATATATTAATTAAATAGACTAAATAATAAAAATATAATAAAAAATATATTATATAAATAAAAAATTTATTATTTTTTTTATAAATATTAAATATATTTTTAATATTTTTTATATAATTTTATCTTTTTATAATTAAATATATATATTTAATATATAGTATTATAATAATAAATCTTTTATAATTTAAGATTATATTTATATTATTTAATATTTTATTAAATATAATTTTTATTTATATATACTTTAGCTTTAATAAACTTAAAAAATTAGATTTTTTAAATATATAATATAGCTTTAGTAAACTCAAAAAAATAAATTCTAAATTTTAATTAATTTTATTATATGAAAAGCTAATCAAGACTCAGAAATCTTATCTATAAGATATCTAACTTTCTGAGTCTGCTGTAGAGTGGATTTTTTTAACCTGATGGTTAATCATTTTAACCAAAACAGTTAAAAAATACAGATACAGATATAAAGATAAAATATTATATAAATCTTTATATAATTTTATATATTATAATTTATATTATTAAATAAAAAATCTATATTATATATATATTTTTATTATCTAATATATTATTAATATATTATATTATTTAATAAAAAATTAATTAATTAAAATATTCTGAAACTAATTAGTTATATATTAAATATAATTTGATTATATTAGATTATATTTAAAGTATAAAATATAAATATAAATAAGACTTAAGTT
Source organism: Aspergillus heteromorphus CBS 117.55 (assembly GCF_003184545.1). Lineage (NCBI taxonomy): Eukaryota > Fungi > Ascomycota > Eurotiomycetes > Eurotiales > Aspergillaceae > Aspergillus > Aspergillus heteromorphus. The sequence goes on along the minus strand of NW_020290484.1, from coordinate 50,514 downwards.
TAATTATATTTTAAAAATATTAATATATAGTAAAATATTTATTCAAATACAGATTTTAAAAGCTTGGTTTTTAACTTGTTTTTCAACCAAAATCCACTCTAGTCTGCCGCAACTTTTTCTGAGTCTGGCTGAGCTGTAACCCCAAACATGCTCTGTAGATCGCTTTCAATACTGTTGCTACCTTACCCATATATGGACAACATATGACTCAACCGATTCCAATTTTTCATGTTAAGATATTAAAGAGGTTGTACCGAGTATTTTATATTGGATCAAGTCTCATACAGTGACACTCCAAATGGACGGTTTTATTTTCTCTATTCCGCCCCCATACTGTATTAATTATAAGTCATTAGGCTTTCAAAAGCCTTCAGGATAAAGAAACATCATCGGGTCATATTTTAACCGCTCATCTTCTGTCTGCATTGCCGGTGGTTTTGCAGAGTGAAACCTTCTCTAAGACATGACTTCTTTTGTGGTTGGTAAGAAGCGTGATGGTCATAGAATTGAATTTGATATATTTCTTCACACCAGATAGAGATAAATTCTAGTGGTTTCCTGCTTTGATCTTTGGAGCAAATTAGGTGTTTACAAATTAAAAATTTGTTTTAACAAAATGGCGATTAGAAAATTCTCAAGATATTTGGAACGGACAATGGGTTCCATGAAAAATACACGGAGCAGAGATGAAAACATGAAAGCAGGAGCCTGGAAGACTAAGATTTAGACACCTTGGCCAAAAAGCGGTTTAAAGTCACCCAGGAAGTTGAAGTATCCAAATAGATCACATTACAACACATTTGTTTCCTCCTGTAGGTTGCGATGGGTTTTGCGATCTTTCAATCTCCCCAATCATCAAATCAAATGACTTTGCAACATTATAATCCAGGCGGGCACTAGCCTCGGTAAATGCGCAGTCAAACTCCTCCCCCAACTGCCGGCCTTCATCTGGCGATACCTGGCGTTGTTCAACTTTGAGATCACTTTTATTGCCGACAATCACAAGGGGTACATGATCAGCACCCTGCAGTTGATGTCAGCCATATGTAAAGCATTTATCGTCAAAACATGAACACTCACAAGATGATTCAAAATCTTATCACGTATGACTCTTACCATGTCGAACGATTGGCGAGAAGCCACCGAATAGGCAATGATATATCCATGTATTCCAATGAAATGCTTCGAGTTCAATATACTGTACTCGTCCTAGAACAGGATTAGCTCATTAGGAGCTCCAGTTTCGCGTCCTTTCTTTCTTTTCCTTACTTGACCGGCTGTGTCAACGATCTCAGTCGCATAATCTTGACCATTGTATTTAATGATTCGGCTGAATGTATTTTCAATCGTCGGATAGTAGCTTTCTACAAAATGATGTTCAACAAATCGAACTGTAAGAGAAGATTTACCTAGAAGAGACGTTAGTATGCAAGATATTAAGGGCTGAGATCGGAGACCCAAGCAAGTAGAGCTTATCAATAAGTCATACCCACAGAGCGACTGCCAACAATAGCTATCTTCCGTTGCTTCGGGGCACTAGGCATCTTTCTTCAGATACAGAGTAGGAAAGTGGCTACCAGTTAGAAAACAATGGTAACAGGAGGTTGTTGGTGAGGCTAAATAAAGCGTGTTTGAGCGACAAGTAGAGTCAGCTACCTGATAACATTAACAAGTGCGTAATACTAAGAAGCAGAGTACTAAGTTCAAAGCACCAATGTGTTTAACCCGCTGCTTTCCTTATGACATGATGACAATTGAGTAGATGAGCTCACCCGAGAGTGGCAAACAGTTGGGTGCGCAAACAAGTCAAACGCTCAGTCATGCTATTATGTCAGGGCGGGGTGAATAAGACGCAGTTAGTTAAGCACTCCGTCCGTACAGAGTACTGTTTGCTATGTTTCCCTTCAGCCCCAAGAGCTGGTATGGGTATATTATTGTTGTTTTTACGAATTGCCTTTGTTTGTACGACGTGAAAGATTTTGATCTGGCTGTCTACTTAGTCTTCACTGTCAAATTCTTAGATATCCAAGATTTCTGACCCTTGCAGCTGGTGCAACCTTGGCCGACGGACATGGAGAGGATTACTTAGTAAATTGAGATACAATCATAACAAACCACTATGCATAAGACAAAAAGCGAATTGATCTCAATGTATATTAAAGTATATTAGGGCCTAAAACTGCACAAGGTGCGTCGTTGCTAGACATGGGCATTGCCCCGTATCTGGCTTAAGATATTCTTCATGCGCGTTGTAGGTCTAATTCCCCCTTCGCCCTGGGTTTCACAATTGTGCGAGTCTTGCTCAACCATTTGATGATGCTGCAAAAACTCTTCAGCCGTCGATAAGATCAGGGTAAGGCCTCTGCCGCCCATTGACACTTTGATCAGAGAGAAAGCGTCCTGGTTGAGGCACAATGTGACCAAGACAATAGACAAATAACCAATCACAACATTGTAGTGTACATCGGAAACAGAACCCATCTATCTTGCATTAGCTGGAATGTTTCGCTTTTGAAGTTTTAGACCCTACCTGCTTCACATATGAAAGCCCGGCAGAAAAATGCTGTAGAAGCAGTTGAAGCAAAGACATGTCATTTTGAGCTGGTTTTAGAAAGGAAGCTCGAGACATTTCGCTTTGTTCTGTTAAGTTAATTAGAATACCCAAAGCTAATATTACAGCATTGAATGAGTTGTTTTCATCCTTGCTGGAATCTTCGGGAACATCGGGAAATTCTGCCGTCGCGATTTTGACAAAGTTGAAGACCATCTCAGGGTTAGCCATTTCTTCGCATAATGAAGGGTGATTATTGGTAAGATTCAAAATCACTCTGGTATATAACGTCGAAATTTGATGGTTTCGATCATTCTGGTCAAACCCGATGAACCTATCATGGTGTTGAAAAAGCAACCGAAAAGAATAAGGCTGTTCATAGCCTAAGACGCCCGATAACATTGTGTAAGTCTCCAGAACCAAAAATGCCGCTTCCATCAATTGCGAGCCATCGGGAGATACTGAACCATTGGACTTCTCGCTTTGTGAAAGTGGCAATTCGATGATTTGATTCAATAAAGGAGCTGGTATTGCTCCAATACGGTCACCCTTTATGAGAAAGGTGGCGAGGCAAAAGTGAATGCACGAGAGAGTCACTAAACAAGGAGAAAGTTGTGGCGATACTTGTCGGTCAATAATGACAGAAGAAATCTGTCCTAGAGCTTTCTTCAATGTTCTCTGAACGGTTTGAGATAGGTTGGTAGCTCGACTTGCTGATAAAGACAATATAGAGTCGTTGTTAGTAAGAAGTTCTGGAGAAAGCCATAAAAGTTTGACCCAGAAAGATCTTAGGCTCGTGTAGGAGGAAGAAGCATCAAGATAGATCAATCTGAAGGCACATAGAGCTAAGGATGCTGAAACAATATCCTTGTTGCTTGCCATGCACCTGATAAGTCGTTCATTGAAGCCATGTTCTGAAAAACGCCGAACAAAAGCAGGTTCAGAAAGCTTAACACATAGCTGCGCCAAGCTGCTCCATGTCCCAGATGGCGAATTAGACGAGTCCTCAATATCTTCAAAAATTGCTTCAACTGACTCCCGAAAGCGGGCATTGTCACCAGCTTGTCTTAGCTCATATATGCTGCGAACAGGTCGGGGGTTGCCATCCTCTTCATCGTCAGAAACTGAAGTTGGCCTGTCATTCAGATGGGTGGTGCACGTTTGACCCGCCCCCCTAGACTGTAGGAGAGTAACTGGAATCCCTCGATGTTCACTTGAAGCCATGCTCGTAGGATCACCCAAGAATGACCGCTGGCGCGCATATGTAACCTTAGAGCTTCGCAATTTGGACAAAACGGGAGCATTTGATTTATAGGCCTTGTCTGTGCCAGAATGCTTTGGATCATCTGTGGTTAAAGTTGGATTCGGCCAAGGGACATCAGTTTTAATCGGAAGGTCGGAGTCTCGAAAGCTATCAGCGGACGCCAAGCCATATTTTGTCGGTCTTGAGGTAGTTGAATGACCCGAAGAACCAAGCAAATCAACCAGTCTCTTCCTATGAGAGACTTTGCTCTCACGGGATTTAGCCATTGACAAAATATTTGGTCCATGTGTCCAATCTTCAAGAGCCAAATCTGGGCTCAATTCATCCCTGGGGTTGACGGACTCTTGGTGATGAGATTGCTGCAATTTTCGCAAGCTTGGGATACAGGAAGAGTCGTGCTCTTCAGTTTCAGCAGCCACGGCTAGTGGACAGCGGCTTTCTTCCTCTTCCTCATTTTCGAACTCTGGAAGAACAGGTGTTGTGAGATTGTCTATACCCGGGGACTTATAATAATTACTCCCACTATGCACAGCTCCAGGATCAGTCACGTTTGGGAGATAGTCATGGCGGGGGTAAGTGTTATAGCGGGATGGTTGGATTTTGTCCAACCTTCTCTTTTTCCTTTTGCCGGGTTCAAGCTCGTGCGTGTTGGTGTCTATGGGGGCATTAGACTGCTGGTCTCGGCGTCGGGTTGTGGGTCCGCAGATTTTCTTTCCGTCAGACCTGCGCTCACTTGCACACTGAGGTGCTTGCAATTGAGTATTAGGGGAAGCCCTGGTAGTTGAGCGGCGAGACATCCTCGAGTCTCCTGTGAGAGGAGTCTGATGAGACATCGTCGTAGCGTTGTTCCGTCGAGTCCACACCAGCGACTGCTCAACCGTGGTAGGGACTATCAGAGACTCGTTCAATGATTAGGATATGATGCTACCAAACATATCGTTAGAGAAGTGGATGTGAAACTGCAGTCACTGATTAGTCAGTAGTTGTAACTAGAAGATTAGATCCCGTACAGTCATACAGATGTATATTCTTGTAGGTGGATACGACCTGTACTTTGGTAGATAGTACTCCGTACATGCAGTAAATTATATATCCAACTACTACTACTACCTTAGTACTCTGTACTACTAAATAGAGACCTTCTGCAACGGTCATTTACTATTAACATTTCAATTCAAAATCGGGTATAGCGGCCCGCCCCTAGTAATCAACTATAGAGTTATTTAAAAAACAATTACAACTGACTAATCTGCTTAATAAGATAAAAATATTGTTATTGATATAATGCAGCTGTGAACACAGGTCACGGCAGCACTTTTTTAGGGTGGTGTAGAATACTCACTGTGCATGTGATACCAAGACTATTAATAAGCAGTTTTTATTCTTTATTATTCTATAAATTACTGTTTTTAATTATTAAAATTTATCTTTCTCTTATATTTCTACTATTTTATTATATATAATATTTAAAGTACTTTTTAACTACTTTCTAACTATTTATAAATAATAGATTTTTCTAATATAATTAAACTTCTTTTTTGTATAAGCAGTAAATAAATATTCAATAAGTAATAATACTTATATTCTTGAGTTAAGTACTTGGGCCATGATTATAGATATAAAAGAAAAGAGAAGATAATTAGTAATAATAATATATAAAAAAAATAAAAGAGATAATATAAAATAAAATTTTAAATCTGTGTGATAAAAGATCGCGTGAAAGCCATATAATCAAACTGCTTACTAAGCTGGTTTCATTCCACGCGATGCTAAAAACCGACATAGCCGGTCTGCAACCACGATGCAGCTAGGTTTGCAGATGGAGAGTTGTTCTATCTCTGGCTTACTAAGAATAAAATATTATTATTCTATTTTTAACTGAGTAAGTATATATTTTAGTAAATTTTTAAAAAGAATATATTAGTAATTACTAGATAGAAATTTTTAAGTATTTAGATTATTAATATTATAATTTTAAAAAATATTATTTTTATTTTTTATTAACAATTTATATTTATATCTTAGATTATATATAAAAAAAAGTATCTAAAAATCTTTATATTTTTAAAAAAATTATTTTATTAATTATAAGCCTGATTTTACTAATTTATTAAATTATTTTAAAATTTATATTTTAAAAAGTCTATATTTATTTAATATTTTATATAAATTATTTAATCTCTTTTATTTATATATCTTGTTAGGGGTGGAACCCATAAGCTATAAAGAACTGAGTCTGTATATATAAGAAGAAATAACTAATATTTAGAAAAGAATTCTTAAGAATTTAATAATTTTATATATATATATAACTTAGCAGAAATTAATCTAATAAAATAGATTAATTAAATTTAATAGCTCTAAAATATATTCTATAATATTATTTTTTTTAAAAAAATCTAATTAATAATCTCTATCTATTTATTTTAATTTTATAATTTATTTTATAATAATTTTATTATTAGTTTAATTTTAATATTATTTCTAATTTATTCTAATCTTATTCTTAGCTTATATTAATCTTATTTATATTTTAGTCTTGAGTATTAAGATAAAGCCCAGAGATATAATTACTTAATTTTTTTTTTATCTTTCTTTTATATTTTTCTTATTCAGCTAATTTAAGAATAGTAGTAAAACAGAGTCTAAAAAAATATACATATCTATTTTTTTTTTAATTTTTTTATTCAGCTGACTTAGAAAAATAATAAAAATAATTATTATTTTTGAATTAGTAAGAATTTATTCACTATAAGTTTATTAATTCTTAGTACTATCTTATTTTTAGTAATAAGACAGAGTCTGAAAAAATATAAACATTTATTTTTTTTTTCTATTCTTCTTATTCAGCTAATTTAAAAAATAATAAAAATAATTATTATCTCTGAGATCAGTAAGAATATAATAATTATATATTTATTAATTTTTAATATTATTTTACTATTAGTCAAGATCTATTATTAAGTAGATCTCTTAAATTCTTTATATATAATAGACAAGAGAAATAAGAATATTTTCTTTTATTATTGATTAAGATTTATTATTAAATAATTTTCTGTGACTTTCTATACATAATAAATAAAACAATTAAGTATAATTTCTTTATTATAAATTATTCTTAATAATCTTGATCAGCAAAGTCAGTGACTATTAATAAAAAGAAATAAATAGAAGATATTTATTAATTCTTTTTTTTGAACTTTTTTTTCTTTTTTATAATTATCTAATTTTAATAATAATTAGTCAAAGTTTTTATTATATTTACTATATAAAATAAATTTTATATTATATTTAAAAAGAAATTCTATTATAGAATTTTATTTATAAATATTTAAACTATTTCTTCTCCTAAAAATATATATAATATTAAAAGAATATATATATACTGCTATTAATATCAGATCTTCTTAATTTTTTAATAACTAAGCTTTAGAAACTAATTTATATATATAAAATAATTCTCGCAGATAATAAATAGATTCTTTATTAATTAATATAATATTAAATAATTAATTAACTTAAATTAAAAATATATAGAATTAACAGCAGTACTAAGAATTTTATTATTCTTTTAAAAAACTTTAAATATTTATTAATCTATTTATTAAATTATTAATATTTTTTTTAAATTAGCTGAATATAGTCTATACTATTTTTTTTATTTATTTTTTTATTATCTATAAAATCTATAAAAGACTTTTATAAAATCTGTTATAAATAATTTTATAGTTTTCTTTTTCTTTCCCTTTTTTTATATCTAGAAATAAAAAAAGATAACAATAATATTAATTATAGATCTGAATAGATTAAAGAAAACTATTTTATAATTTTATTCAGAAGTTCTTTTAGTTATATATAATAAAAATATTTTATAAAGTTTTAATCAGCTCTTAAATAATCTAAATATATCTGATTTATTTAATATAATAATATAATCTTTATTCTTACTCTTTATATTACTATATCTTATTTAAAATTAATTTAATTAGATACTTATTCTCTTTTTTAATCTAAATAATAAAAAATTATTAGTTATTCATTTATTTTAAAAAAAATCTATCTATTGCTGCTAATTATAGAAAGTTTATACAAAATATATTATAGATCTTAATAGATATATTTAATTAAATAAAATAAATTTCTAATATCTCTATAATAGTATATTTTATATTTTTTTAATCTATTTTTTATTAAATTATTTAATAATAATATATTATAAATTTAACTAAGATATATTATTTTTCTGATATCTGAGTATAAATATTCTAAGTTTATTAATCTATTTCCCAGCTTTTTATTATATATATATAAATAATATTTATATTTAATTACTAGCTTTTTTAATTATATAAATAATAGCTTTATTTATTTATACTAAGCTCTTCAGAATATTTTTATATAATATTAATCAATTCTTAGTCAGATTAAATAAAAATAAATTATATCTATAACTAAAATAAAAGAATAATATTTCTATAAAAATAGAGATTTATAAATTAATAATTAAATTTATAAAAAAAAGCTAAATTAAGTTATATTAATTATATTATATATATATTCTTAGATAGATCTTAATTATATTATTTATTTATTTAATAGTTTTACCTATCTAAGAATGATAAGCAATAAAGATTGAAGAATTATCTTTTAATTTTTATAAGATTATATAATTATTATTATACTTTCTTTATAAATTATCTATTATAGTCTGAAATAATAGATTATAATATCTTATATTATTAAATATTTTAATTCAGAAGTATTTATATAATAGTCTTAATAATTATTTTTTTTATAATTATTGAAATCATTTTTTTAATTAGATAGTTAATATTTATAAGAAGATTGATATATTCTTTATTTTCAGATAATTTAATAATAAGATTTAAATTAATATTCTGTCAGATATATTTAAATATTAAAAAAGATTTTAATAGACTATATTTTTATCTATATTAAATATAAAATCTATAATAAGTATTATAATTTTATATAAATCTCTAAATATTTTTTCTTATATTAGATTAAAAATATTTATATAAAATTATCTTATAAATCTATATTTATTTTAAAAATTTTGATAAAAAGAAATTATATATTTTTTAAATTAGTCTAATTTATAGACTCAAACTTTAATATTTATTTATATTTTTTTAAATATTAGCATTTTTTGATTATTAATAAAATATTTAATAATAAAAATCTGGAATTTTAAATTAAAAAAAGATTTCTGTATATTCTAGCTAATAGTTATTCTAATTTCTTAATATATTAAATTCTTATTTTTAATTCTTTTTATTAATTTATAATACTTGCAGGGATTAGTATTACTCTTAATAATTTAATAATAATAGTTTCTTAATATCTTTCTAATTAAAATAATTAAAATATTTATAAAATTATTTATTTATTCAAATTATTTAGATTATCTTAATTTTATTAAAAGAGTATATCTGTTTAATTAGTTTTAATATTCTTATAATAAATAAAAAAATTAAACTTACTAAGAAAGAGAGTTTATTTAATATATTATTTAAATAATTTATATAAAGAGTTGAAGTATTCTAGATTTTTATATATTAGATAACTGCTAATAATTCTTTATTATAAATTTTATAATTACTCCTAACTAAATAGAGCTGTTTTAAAAAATATATATATAAATATAGATTTCTGTTTTTATTATATTAAGAGAGATAATCCTTTAGATTATAATTAAAAAAGTCTATCTTTAATATTATTTCTTAATTAAAATTAAAAACGATAGATATTAATTTAGTATAGAAGAGTATTTTTAAATAATTAAAATTATTTTAATATTTTTATATTTATTAAAACAAAATATTTTTTTAATAAACTAATAAAAAGACTTAAACAGGCCTGAGAAGTTTAATATAAATTAATAATAAAAATAAATAAATCTAATAAATTTATATATTTTTTTAGTAATAATAAAGATTTTTTATTTTTATATAATATAAATCTTGTTAGAATTTATACTTATTTTTTATTTAATTTTAATAATAAATTCTAAATACTTAATTTTCTTTTATTTAAATTTAAATTTATTAATATTTAAGTATAGTTCTGTTTTTTATAATTTAATTAGAATTTATTAAATATAATTTTAATATTACTGCTCAATTTTTAATAACAAAATAAGACTATTATTCATATAAACTAAACAGAACTTATTTAAATAATTATACAAAATTTAATTAATCTATTTTTAAAAAAATTTAAAGTATTTATCAAATTAAAAAGAATAATAAATTATTTATATAATTTATATTATATATAAAAAACTATTATTTGTTTCTAATTTTTTTAAATATAGATTTTATAAATTATAATAAAAATATTTAGTTTAATAAATTATTTAATTTTCTTAATCTGATTTAATATCTTATAAATTAAAGAGAGAAAATAATTATTCTTTCTAATAAGTATATTTAAGTTTTAATAATTAATATAAAATTAAAATTCTTTATTTTATTTTTAAATAAAAAAAACAGATACCGCGGCTGTAAAACTGCGAATATAAATAAATTCTTTATTTAATAATTTAATAAGTTTCTTTTAAAGTATATTAAATTCTTTTTTTAATATATTATAAAATAATCTTTAAAATAATTAAAAAATCTTATTATTTTTTTATTTTAATTTAATAATAAAATTAATTTCTGAGTTATAAAGCAGAGAAAAAGCTTTAGTATTTTTTAATTTAAAAAATTTAAAAAACTATTAATAATATAAAAAAAGAATATTCTTTGAATTAAGTTTTAACTTTTTATATAAAATATTCTTAATATTCTAAAATAATATAATAAATATTTTTATATTTATTCTCAGAATTTTTTTAATCTAGATTTAGAATATAGTAGCTAATATCTTAGTTAAAAGAATTATATTATTATTATTTTTAGTTATAACTAAGCTATTTAAAAATAAATATAATTCTAGTTTAATTTAATTTTTTTATTATATCTTCTTAACAAAGAAGATTTAAGATAATATTATATTTAAGTAAATAATTTATTATATATATATAAATATCAGATTTAGTATATATTTTAATATTTAGTTAAATAAGAATAATATAATTAATTATTTCTTTTTTATTAATTTTAATTATTAAAATAGATAAAATAAAAAACCTAGTTTTAGATTTTATTTATATATAAACTTCTGGCTAATAATTTTATAAACTAAATATTTTATATTTATTATTACTTAAATATTAATTATTTAATTTATAATAATTTTTAGATGTAAGAACCTGATATTTATATATTATTTTTTTAAAAGCTTTCTAATTTAGACTAATTATTTTATTTAAATATCTTTATTTATAACTTTAAATAGAGACTATTTTTTTAATAATATTTATAATTATCTGAGCTCTTTTTAGATTAATCTTTTTTGGATTATAAATATAGCTTATATAATTAATTAAATAGAAAAGTTTTATATATATTCTTTAATTAAATATTTTTATTTTTTATAAGAGAGATAAATATCTATTTTATTTAAGATTTTATATAATTATTTACTTTACTGAAGAAGAAGTTTATTTATATATTTTTTTATACTAAGCTGATTCTTAATAAATTACAGCTGTAATAATATATTCTTAACTTACAATATTAAATAAATTATTTATTAATATAGATTAATAATAATTTTATTTTTAAAAGTTTTTTTATTATAATTTTTTTAATATTATAATTATACTGTTATAGTTAATTATAATATCTTGTATAAATAAAGCTCTTCTATAAATTAATAATGACTTATTAAAAAATATAGCTAAGAATACTTTCTATTATAATAATTTTCAAATTATTATTTTAAATAATATTATCAGTTTATATAAATATAATATTAAAATTGTCTAGAAATTCTTTAAAATTCAAATTATTTTAATAATATAAGTACAGCTTATTTAATATTCTTACTTTTTAAACTCTGATATCAGAGTAAGATTTTCTTTATTATATTATTTAAATATATAAATATATAGATTAATTTAGCAGTATTATTAAAATATATATCTATATTTATTATAAACTTAAAGTATAGATATATCTTAAAATTAAGAAAGTCTTATTTATTATTTTTATTAAAGATTTTAATTCCTGAACAGAGAGATCTTGATTATATAATTAAATAATTATTTATAAAAATTTTAGAAATATTTTTTATAAAGATTATAAATTATTCCATTATCTAAATATTTATAATTTTCTACAATTTATAAATTTATTAATTAAATTATTTTCTTTTATTTTATTATTATATTTTAAAATAATCTTATTATTTTATTATCTACTGTTCTATTTTCTGTAATCTATATATTAAATTAATAAGATATTATATTTATATCATATTTTTTATTATCTTTCTATATATAATTAGTTATTAATCTATAGTATTTTTCTATAAGCTATTAATATTTTAATTATATAGCTGATTACTGAATTATAATACTTTAATTAATCTATTCTAATCTATATATAGCTAATTACTGAGCTATAATATTTCTTTTTATAAGTTATTTTTTAAATCAGGAATAGAATATATAAGCTATAAAGAATTAAGTCTATATATATATAAAGAATAACTAATATTTAAAAAAGATCTTAAGAATCTAATAGTTTTATATATATATAACTTAGTAAATATAGGTCTAATAAGATAAACTAGCTAAGTTAGATAGCTCTGGGATATATCCTATAATATATCTGATTCTTGAATTAATTCTATAAATATTAATAATTAATATATTTCTAGTAACTAATCTTAAGTTATTAAAATATTTTAGTTGTAAAATTAAAACTAGAGATAATAGAATTAATCCTAAACTCTGATATTAGAATAAAAAAGTTTAAAATTAATAAATTAATTAAAAGAATATTTATTAATAATTTTATTTAATAATATTTTAGTTACAAGCCCAGTATATATTACAAATAATTAAGAAATTTAATAAAGTCTTAAGAAAGATATAAAAGAAGATGATTTAATTATAAATTAATTATTATAAAAATTAATTTAAAAATAAATATTATAATATAAGCAGAATTATATTCAGAGATAGTATTAATAATTAAGAAATATAAATATATTAAAAAAATATAAAATTATCTAAAGAAATATGTTAGGGGCGGAATCCATAAGCTATAAAGAACCAGGCCTGTATATATAAGAAGAAACAACTAATATTTGAAAAAAAGTTCTTAAGAATCTAATAGTTTTATATAAATATATAACTTAGTAAAAGATAATCTAATAAAAATAAATTAATTAAATAAAATAAATTTAAAATATATCTTATAATATTATTTTTTTTAAAGATCTTATTAATAATCTCTAACTTATCTATTTATTTTAATCTTATAATTTAATTTATAATAATCCTACTATTAATTTCTTCTGAATATTATTTTTAATTAATTTTAATTTTATTCTTGATTTAGATTAATCTTAATCTTAAGTATTAAGATAGAATCTAAAAATATGAAATATCTAATTCTTTTTATTTTTATTTTTTTATTATATTTTTTTATTCAACTGGCTTAATATTATCTTATTTTTAATAATAAAATAAAATCTGAAAAGAATATAAATATTTAATCTTTTTTATTTTTCTTATTTTATTAACTCAGAAAATAATAATTATTATTATTATTATTTCAATTAATAAGAATTTATTAATTATAAGTTTATTAGTTTTTAATATTAATTTCTTTTTTATTTTTTTTATTCTTTTTATTCAGCTGGCTTAAAAAATAATAAGAATAATAATTATTTTTTAAATTAATAAAAATATAATATTTATATATTTAATAATTCTTAGTATTATTTTATTACTGGCTAAGATCTATTATTAAATAAATCTCTTAAATTATTTATATATAATAAATAAAAAAAAGATTTTTATTACTAGTTAAAATTTATTATTAAATAATTTTTTTAGATCTTCTACAAATAATAAATAAATGATCTAAGTATAATTTTTTTATTATAAATTATTTTTAATATTTTTAATTATCAGAGTCAGTGACTGTTAATAAAAAAATGAATGATAAATATTTATTAATGTTTTTTATTTGTTTTTTTTTATAATTATTTAGTATTAGTAATAATTAATCGGAATTATTATATTTATTATATAAAATAAATTTCTTATTATATTTCAAAAGTATATTTTATTATAGAAATTTATTTATAAATATCTAGACTATTTATTTCTTAGAAAATATATAATATTAAGAAAATATATATATACTATTATTAATATTAAATTTTCTTAATTTCTTAATAATTAAGCTCTGAAATTAATTTCTATATAGGAGTTATTTGTTATAAATAATAAGTAGATTTTTTTTAATTAATATAATATTAGATAATTAATTAATTCAGATTAGAAATATATAGAATTAATAGTAGTATTAAAATTTTATTTGTTTTAATTAAATTTTAGATATTTATTAATTTATTTATTAAATTAATATTATGTTTTTAAAAATTAATTAAATATATTCTATATTATCTTCTCTTAATTCTTTTCAATCATTTATAAGATTTTTAAAAGACTTTTATAAAGTCTGTTATAAAAAGTTTTATAATTGTTTTTTTATTGTTTCTTTTATACTTAAAAATAAAAAGAAAAGTAGTAATAATATTAATTAGAAATTTAAAAAATAATTTTATTCAAAACATTTTTTTATTATATATAGTAAAAATATCTTATGAAACTTTAATTAATTTTTAAATAATCTAAATATATTTAATTTATTTAATATAATAATATAATCTTCATTTCTGTTCTTTATATTATTATATCTTATTTTAAATAATTTTAATTAAATATTTATTTTTTCTAATTTAAATAGCAGGAAATTATTAATTATTTATTTATTATAAAAATAATCTATCTATTATTATTAATTATAATAGATTCATATAAAATATATTATAAATTTTAATAAAAATATTTAATTAGACAGAGTAAATTTCTAATATTTTTATAATAGTATATTTTATATTTTTTTTAGTTCAGTTTTTTACTGGATTAATTAATAATAATATTTTTTAAATTTAGTTAAATTATATTATTTTTTAATATCTAAATATAAATATTCTAAATTTATCAATCTATGTTTCAGCGTTTTATTATATATATATAAAAGATATTTATACTTAGTTATTAAGTTTTTTAATTATATAAATAATAGCTTTATCTATTTATATTAAACTTATAAAAATATTATTATATAACTCTGATTAATTTTCAATCCGAATTAATGAGAATAGATTATATTTATAACTAAAAAAATAATATTTTTATAAAAATAAAAATTAATAAATTAATAGTCAGCTTTATAAAAAAACAAATTAGATTTAATTATATTAATTATATTATATATATATCTTTTAGATAAATTTCAATTATATTATTTACTTATTTAATAGCTCTGAATCAATTTTCTAATTTTAATAAAATTATATAATTATTATTATACTTTTTTTATAAATTATTTATTATAATGTGAAATAATATATTATAATATTTTATATTATTCAATATATTAATTTAGAACTATTTATATAATAATCTTAATGATTATAAAAAATTAATATATTCTTAACTTTTAGATAATTTAAGAATAAAGTTTATATTAATAATTTATTAAAAATATTTAAATATTAAAAACGTCTTTAATAAATTATATTTATATTTATATTAAATACACAATCTATAGCAGCTATTATAGTTTTATATAAATCTTTAAATATTTTATATTATATTAGACTAAAAATATTTATAATTAATTATTTTATAAATTTATATTTATTTTAAATATTTTATTAGAAAAATATTATATATATTCTAAATTAATTTAGTTTATAAAAGCTTAAACTTTAATATTTATTTATATCTTTGAAGAATTAAGGTTTTCTAATTATTAATAATATATTTAATAATAAAATCTTTTAATTTTAAATAAAAAACAACTTTTATATATTCTGACTGATGATTATCTAAATTTTTTAATATATTTAATTCTTATTTTTAATTTTTTTATTAGTTTATAATATTCGCAGAAGCTAATATTAGTTTTAATAATTTAATAATAATATTCTTTTAATATCTCTTTGATTAAAATAATTAAAATGTATATAAAATTATTTATTTATTCTAATTATTTAAATAATCTTAATTTTATTAAAAAAATATATCTACTTAATTATTCTTCATATATTTATAATAAATTAAAAAGAAGTTAAACTTATTAAAAAAGAGATTTTATTTAATATATTATTTAAATAATTTATATAAAAAATAGAAATATTTTAGATTCTTATATTTAATAATTATTTTAAATTTTTTAATTAAATATGATATTATATTTTTTAAATTTCTATATATTAAATTATTATTAATAGCTTTTTATTATAAATTTTATAGTTATTCTTAATTAAAAAAACTATATAAAGAAATATATATATAAATATAAACTTTTATTTTTATTATATTAAAAGAAATATTCTTCTAGAATATAATTAAAATTAAAAAGAATAAGTATTAATTTAATATAGAAGAATATTTTTAAAAACGTAAAGTTATTTTAATATTTTTATATTTATTAAAATCGAATATTTCTTTTAATAAATTAATAAAAAGACTTAAGCAAGCCTGAGAAGTTTAATATAAATTAATAATAAAATTAATAAATTTATATATTTTTTAATAATAATCAGAGCTTCTTTATTAGGGGCGGAGCCCATAAGCTATAGAGAACCGAGCCTGTAGATATAAGAAGAAATAACTAGTACTTAAAAAAAATTCTTAAGAATTTAATAATTTTATATATATACATGACTTAATAAAAATTAGTTTAATAAAATAGACTAACTAAGTTAGATAGCTCTAAAATATATTTTATAATATTTTTTTTTCAAGAAAATCTAATTAATAATCTCTAGTTTATTTATTTCATAAATTAATAAGAGTTTATAAATTATAAGTTGATTTATTTTTATATTAATTTTCTTTTTATTTTTATCTTTTCTACTCTCTTTATCTAGCTGATTTAAAAATTAATAAGAATATAATAATAATAATTTTATTAATTTTTTATATTCTTTTATTACTAATCAATATCTATTATTAAATAAGTCTTTTTTTAACTATCTATATATAACAGGCGAGATAGAAAATATTAATCTTTTTTATTAACTAAGATCTATTATTAAACAGCTCTTTTAAGTCGTCTATAAATATTAATAAGAGAATTGAGTATAGATTCTTAGTATTTTTAATTATTTAAGTTAATATTTATTAATAAAAAGAGAAAAATAAAAAATATTTATTAATCTTTCTCTTTTTATTTATTTTTTTTATAATTATTTAATATTAATAAGACCCAGCTCAATTATTACATTTATTATATAATTTTATTTATAAATACTTAAATTGCTTTTTATTTTAAAAAATATATAATTTTTTAAAGAAAGTATATATATTACTGTTAATACTAAATCTTTTTATTTTTTTAATAATTAAGCTCTGAACTTAGTTTATATATATAAATTAATTTATATAGATAGTAAGTAGATTCTTCTCTGATTAATATTATATCAGATAATTAATTAATTAAAATTAAGAATATATAGAATTATTAATGATATTAAAATTTTATTATTACTAATTAAATTCTAAATATCTATTAAGAAAACTTTTAATCTTTTTTTTCTTTTTTATTTCTTTTTTTTTTATATTTAGATATAAAGAAAAATAGAAGTAATTGTAAGGGATGATATCCGCGGGATGCATCCTTACAAGGGTGAAGCCCACCTCCTCCCGGGTGTACCTGAGTATATATATGGGATTCTAGGGGTCCGCAGGTAACTGCGGGTAATGTTAGCCTTTTGGCTCAGTGGCAACAACTCCCCTAGGTTGCGGTCTTACAGTAATATTAATTATAAACTTACATAAATTAAATAGAATTATTCTATAATTCTGCTCAGGAATGTTTTTAGTTATATATAATAAAAATATTCTATAAAGCTTTAACTAATTCTTAAGTAATCTAAATATATCTAATTTATTTAATATAATAATATAATTTTTATTCTTATTTTTTATATTATTATATTTTATTTTAAATAATCTTAATTAAATATTTTTTTAATCTAGATAATAGAGAAGTATCAGTTATCTGTCTATTATAAAAAGAATTTATTTATAATTATTAATTATAATAGATCTATATAAAATATATTATAAAATTTAATAAGAATATTTAGTTAAATAGAATAAATCTTTAATATTTTTATAATAATATATTTTATATTTTTTTAGTCTAGTTTTTTATTAAATTACTTAATAGTAATATTCTTTAAATCTAATTAAATTATATTATCTTTCATAATCTAGATACAGATATTCTAAGTTTATTAATTTATTTTTTGATTTTTTATTATATATATATAAGAGATACTTATATCTAGTTATTAGCTTTTTTAATTATATAAAGAATAATTTTATCTATCTATATTAAGTTTCTTAGAATATTGTTATATAATATTAATTAACTTTTAGTTAGACTAAATAAAGATAAATTATATCTATAATTAAAAAAGACGAATAATATTTTTATAAAAATAAAGATTTATAAATTGATAGCAAGTTCTATAAGAAGAAAAAACTAGAATTAATTATATTAATTATATTATATATATATTTATAAATATATTTTAATTATATTATTTATTTATTAAATAGCTCTGTCTATCTGAAGATAATAAATAATAAAAAATTATTTTTTAATTTTTATAAAATAATATAATTATTATTATACTTCTTTTATAAATTATTTACTATAATTTAATATAATAATTTATAATATTCTATATTATTAAATATATTAACTTGGAACTATTTATATAATAACTTTAATAATTATTTCTTTTATAACTATCAAGACTATTTCTTTAATTAAATAGTTAATAATTATAAAAAGATTAGTATATTTTTAACTTTTAAATAATTTAATAATAAAGTTTATACTAATATTCTGTCAGAAATATTTAAATATTAAAAAAGATTTTAATAGATTATATATTTATTTATATTAAATATAGAATCTATAGTAGATATTATAGTTTAATATAAATCTGTAAATATCTTATATTATATTAGACTAAAAATACTTAGAGCTAATTATTTTATAAATCTATATTTATTTTAAATATTTTATTAGAGAAAAGTTATATATTTTTTAAATTAGTCTAGTTTATAGAGATTTAGACTATAATATTTATTTATATTTTTAAAAAATTAGAATCTTCTGATTATTAATAATATATTTAATAATAAAAGACTTTTAATTTTAAATTTAAAAAGAATTTTTATATATTCCGATTAATAATTATTCAGATTTTTTAATATATTTAATTCTTATCTTTAGCTTTTTCTTATTAATTTATAACACTTGCGAAGGTTAGTATTACTTCTAATAATTTAAAAATAATAATTTCTTAATATTTCTTTGATTAAAATAATTAAGATAATTATAAAATTATCTGTTTATTCTAACTATTTAGATTATTTTAATCTTATTAACAGAGTATATCTGCTTAATTATTCTTAATATATTTATAATCAATAAAAAAAAGTTAAACTTATTAAGAAAAAGACTTTATTTAATATATTATTTAAATAATTTATATAAAAAGTATAAATATTCTAGATTTTTATAATTAATAATTATTTTAAATTCTTTAATTAAGTATAATTTTAAATTTTAAGCTTTTATATATTAAATAACTATTAATAGCTTTTTATTATAAATCTTAAAATTATTTTTAAATAATTAAAATTATTCTAATATTCTTATATTTATTAAACTAAAATATTTTTTTAATAAATTAATAAAAGAGCTTGAGCAGATCTGAGACGTTTAATATAAATTAATAATAAAAATTAATAAATCTAATAAATTTATATATTTTTTTAATAATAATTAGAACTGTATATTTTTATATAATATAGATTTTCTTAAGATTTATATTTAGTTTTTATTTAGCTTTAATAATAAATCTTAGATACTTGATTTCTTTTATTTAAAATTATATTTTTTAATATTCAAATATAATTCTGCTTCTTATAATTTAATTAGAATTTATTAAATATAATCTTAATATTACTATTAAATTTCTAATAAAAAAATAAGAATATTATTTAAATAAAGTAAACAGAATTTATTTAAATAATTATATAAAATTTATTTAATATATTTTTAAAAAATACTTAGAATATTTATTATATTAAATAAAATAATAAATTATTTAAATAATTTATATTATATTTAAAAAGTTATTATCTATTCTTAACTCTCTTTAATATAAATCTTATAAAAGATAATAAAAATATTTAATTTTTCTAATCTTATTTAATATTTTATAAATTAAAAAAAAGATAATAGTTCTTTTTAAGAATTATATTTAAATCTTAGTAATTAATATAGATTTAGAGTTTATTATCTAATTTCTAAATAAAAAGAATAGATACTATAGCTGTAAAACTGCTGATATAAATATATCTTTTATTTAATAATTTAATAAATTCTGTTTAAAAAATAATAAACTTTTTTTTAATATATTATAAAAAGATTTACAGAATAATTATAAAGTCATACTATTTTTTTATTTTAATTTAATAATATAATTAATCTTTAAGCTGTAAAGTAAAAAAGGAGCTTTAATATTCTTTAGTTTAAAAAATTTAAGAAATTATTAATAATATAAGAGAAGAATATTTTTTAGATTTAATATATATTTCTTATATAATATTTTTTTAATATTTTAAAATAATATAATAAATATTTTTATATCTACTCTTAAGATTTTTTTTAATCTAGATTTAGAATAAAGCAGTAAATATCTTAATTAATAAAAATTAAATTATTATTACTATTTTTAATTTTAATTAAATTATTTAAAAATAAATATAATTCTTATTTAATTTAATTTTTTTATTATATTTTCTTAGTTAAAATAGATATAAGATAATATTATATTTAAGCAGATAATTTATAATATATATATATAGATATTAAATTTAATATAAGTTTTAATATTTAGTTATATAAGAATAATATGATTAATTATTCTTTTTCTATTAATTTTAATGATTGAAATAAATATAATAAAAATAAGCTTTAAATCCTGCTTCTATATAAACTTCTGACTAATAATTTTATAGATTAAATATTTTATATTTATTATTATTTAAATATTAATTATTTAATTTATAATAATTTCTAGAAGCAAGAGTCTAATATTTATATATTATTTTTAAAAAACTTTCTAATTAAAATTAATTATTTTATTTAGATATCTCTATTTATAATTTTATATATAAACTATTCTTCTTTTTAATAATTTTTATAATTATTTAAGATCTTCTTGAGTTAGTTCTTTTTTTAAATCGCGAGTATGATTTATATAAATTATTAAATAAAAAAGTTTTAATTATATTTTTTAATTAAATATTTTTATTCTTTATAATAAAAATAAATATTTATCTTTTTTCTTCTCTGAAGTTTCTATATAATTATTCATTTTATTAAAAAAGATTTTGTTTATATATCTTTTATATTAAACGAGTCTCTAATACTTTATAGCTATAATAATATATTCTTAGTTTATAATATTAAATATATTAATTATTATTATAGATTAATAATAATTCTATCTCTGAAATCTTTTCTTTACTATAATTCTTTTAATATTATAATTATACTATTATAGTTAATTATGATATTCTTTTTAAATAAAGCTCTTTTATAAATTTATAATTATTTATTAAAAAATATAGCTAAGAATATCTTTTAATATAATGATTTTTAGATTATTATTCTAGATAAATTTTTAATTTATATAAATATAATATTAAAATTCTCTAGAAATTTCTTAAAGTTTTAATTATTTTATTAATATAAATATAGCTAGTTTAATATTCTTATTTTTTAATTTTTATTTTTATAAATCTTATTTAATTTAATAATAATATTAATATAGATAATTTTATTATCTAGATTTTAATATTAAAATAAGATGTTTTTTATAATATTATTTTTCGGATATGTAAATATATAGACTATTTTAATAATATTATTATAATATATATCTTTATTTATTGTAAACTTAGAATATAAATAAATCTTGAAGCTAAGAAAGTCTTATTTATTATTTTTATTAAAAACTTTAATTTTTAGATAAAGAAATCTTAGTTATATAATTAGATAATTATTAATAAAGATTTTAAAAATATTTTCTATTAAAATAATAGAATTTTTCATTATTTAAATATTTCTAATTTTCTATAATTTATTAATTTATTAATTAAATTACTTTTATTTTTTTTATTATTATATTTTATAATAATTCTATTATTTTATTATTTATTACTCTGTGTTCTTTAATCTATATATTAGATTAATAAAATATTATATTTATATTAGATCTTTTACTATCTTTTTATATATATATATAATTAATTACTAATTTATAATATCTTCTTATATGTTACTGATATTTTAATTATATAGCTAATTATTATATTATGATATTCTAATTAATTTATTTTAATTATACAGCTGATTATTAAACTATAGTATTTTAATTAATTTTTTTTAATTTATATATAGTTAATTATTAGATTATAATATTTTTTTAAAATTATTTCTAATATTAAAAACAGAGTATATAAATTATAAAGAATTAAGTCTATAAATATAAAAAGAAATAACTAGTATTTAAAAAGAAGATCTCAAAGATTTAATAATTTTTTATATATATATAACTCAGCAGAAATTAGTCTAATAAGATAGACTAGTTAAGTTAGATAGCTCTGGGATATATCCTATAATAATTTAATTTTTATATAATAAAAATCTTTTTGAGATTTATATTTATTCTTTATCTAGCTTTAAAAATAAATTCTAGATATTTAATTTCTTTTATTCAAATTTATATTTTTTAATATTTAAATATAGATCTTTCTTTTATAATTTAATTAAAATTTATTAAATATAATTTTAATATTACTAATAACTACTAAGTTTCTAATAAAAAAATAAGAATAATATTTAAATAGGCTAAGCAGAATTTATTTAAATAATTATATAAAATTTAATTAATATATTTTTAAAAAATATTTAAGATATTTACTAGACTAAATAAAATAATAAATTATTTATATAATCTATATAACATACAAAAGATTATTATCTATTTCTGATTTCTTTAAATATAAATCTTATAAAATAAAATAAAGATATTTAGTTTAAGAAATTATTAATAATATAAAAAAATATTCTTTAGATTTAGTTTTAATATTCTATATAATATCTTTTTAATATTTTAAAATAATATAATAAATACTTTTATATTTATTTTTAAATTCTTTTTTAATCTAGATTTAGAATATAGCAGCAAATATCTTAATTAAAAAGAATTAAATTATTATTATTACTATTAGTCTTAATTAAATTATTTAAAAATAGATATAATTCTGATTTAATTTAATTTGTTTATTATATTTTCTTAATTAAGATAGATCTAAGATAATATTATACTTAAGTAAATAATTTATATTATATCTATAAATATCAGACTTAATATATATTCTAATATTTAATGATATAAAAGTAATATAATTAATTATTTTTTTTATTAATTCTAATTATTAAAATAGATAAAATAAAAATTATCTTTAGATTTTATTTTTATGAAAATCTTTAGCTAACAATTTTATAGATTAAATATCTTATATTTATTATTATTTAAATATTAATTATTTAATTTATAATAATTTTCAGGAGTAAGAATCTAATATTTATATATTAATTTTTAAACTATTTTTAATTTAAATTAATTATTTTATTTAAATATATCTGTTTATAATTTTATATAGAGATTAGTTCTTTTTAATAATATTTATAATTATCTAAGACTTTTTTAGATTAATTCCTTTTTTTAAATATAAGCACGGCTTATATAATTAATCAGATAAAAAAGTTTCAATTATATTTTTTAATTAAATATTTTTTAAAAAAGTTTCTATATAACTATCTACTTTATTAAAGAGATTCTTTTTATATACTTTTTTATATTAAGCTAGTTCTTAATAATTTATAGTTATAATAATATATTTCCAGTCTATAATATTAAATAAATTAATTATTATTATAAACTGATAATAATTCTATTTTTAAAATTTATTTTTTTACTATAATTCTTTTTATATTATAATTATATTATTATAGTTAATTATAATATCTTTTATAAATAAAACTTTTCTATAAATTTATAATTACTTATTAAAAAATAAAAAAAAATATCCTTTAATATAATAATCTTTAGATTATTATTGTAAATAATATTTTTAGCTTGTATAAATATAATATTAAAGCTTTCTAGAAATTCTTTAAAATCTTAATTATATTATTAATATAAATATAGTTTACTTAATAGTTTTATTTTATAATTTTTATTTTTATAAATCTTATTTAATCTAATAATAATATTAATATAAATAGCTTTATTATCTAGATTTTAATATTAAAATAAGATTCTCCTACTATATTATCTTTTAAATATACAAATATATAAATTATTTTGATAGTATTATTAAAATATATATTTATATTTATTACAAATTTAAAATAGAAATATATCTTGAAATTAAAAAAGTTTTATTTATTACTTCTATCAAAGTCTTTAAGTCCTAAATAAGAGAATCTTAATTATATAATTAAATAATTATTCATAAAAATTCTAAATATATTTGTTACTAAAATAATAAATTTTTCTATTATCTAAGAATTTATAATTCTTTATAATTTATTAATTTATTAATTAAATTATTTCTATTTGTTTTATTATTATGTTTTATAATAATTCTATTTTTTATTCTTTATTATTCTGCTTCTTTTAATCTATGCACTAAATTAATAAAATATTATGCTTATATTAAATCTTTATTATTTTTTTATATATAGTTAATTATTAATTTATAATAATTTTTATAAAGTACTAATATTTTAATTATATATTTAAATATTAAATTATAAAATTTTAATTAATTTATTTTAATTTATATATAGCTAATCACTGAACTGTAATATCTTTTTTATAAATTATTTTTAATATTAGAAATAGAATCTATAAGCTATAGAGAACTAAGTCTATATATAAAAAAAAATAACTAATATTTAAAAAAGAGTTCTTAAGAATCTAATAATTTTATATATATATATAACTTAGTAGGACTTAGTCTAATAAAACAGACTAGCTAAGTCAGATAGCTCTGGCATATTATATATCCTATAACAAAATAATATATAAGATTATTTAAAATTATAAAATTATTTTATTTACTAAAGCTAATTAATTAAAAAAAGATTTATTATATTATATATAAAAGATTTAAAAAATTATTTTCTTACTTTAAGAAATAATTAATATTAATAGCAATAATATTATTAAACTTAAAAGATTAGCTATTATCTAATATTTTAGTAAACTCTTAGAGAAATATTCTAAAATCAGAAACTTAATAATTAGATTAGATATTTTATTAATAAAAAGAGATATCAGATAAAAAATAAATAATATTGAAAATATAAAAGAATTAATTAGTAAAAGAAATCTAAAATAATAAAATCTGATAAAAAAAGATTATCTATTTTTATTATAAAAAAAAGTGATATAATAAAGAATTATTATTAAAAAATCTAGACTTTTAAGACTCTGAAGATAAAATAAAAGAAAAGAAATATTTTAATAAAAAGTAATCTATTATATATAAGAAATAATTTACTAATTATTAATCTAATAAAATGTTGGATTAAGATTATAATAATAAAACTATTAACAGAATAATTCTTTAATTCTCTAGACTAATATATTATTATTTTAAACAGATTTATATTATTTCTAGTAATTCTAATATTAGATTAAGAATAATAAAAAATATTAATATAAAGTTTAATAATTATAATTAGTCTGAT
Source organism: Aspergillus heteromorphus CBS 117.55 (assembly GCF_003184545.1). Lineage (NCBI taxonomy): Eukaryota > Fungi > Ascomycota > Eurotiomycetes > Eurotiales > Aspergillaceae > Aspergillus > Aspergillus heteromorphus. Next base: position 24,611 of record NW_020290484.1, on the reverse strand, counting down.
TAATAATATTTTAATACTAAAATAATTTATTATATAATAGGGTAGAGACTAGAGTGCCTATATCTAATTATTATATCTTAACCTAAATTTAACTATAATTTAATAATTAGATTAAGATATAAAAATTCTCTTAACTATATAATTAGGAATAGATTAAAATTAAGAGATTACTTTAATTAATCTTAAGTATAGATTAGAAAAATTAGATATAATCAGAAGATTAATAATTACTAATTAATTAATAATTTATATAGACTTTTGATAAATATAACATATTAAAAATAATATAATTTTAATTACTATATTATTAAGATAAGATATAAATTAGATTAATTAATAATTATTAATTCTTTTTCTTTTCTTACTAGTAGTTAATAATTAGTAATCAGTAATCTAGTAATTAATAGTCAGTAGTTTAGTAGATTCTCTATTAGAGTTTTATAAGTAATACTAAAAATCTAAATATAATAAGATTAGATTATAAAAGAAATATATACATTACTATCTAAGTTATTCTTTATATTATACTAATTTATAATTATAATAATAAAAAGATTATATAGCTTAAATATCTATCTATATTTAAATATATATAATAATACTAAACTAAGAAAAAACTTAAACTTTCTTTTTAATAATATTTTTTTCTTAGAATTATTATTAAAATTATCTATATTCTTACTAATATAAAAGATTATTATTAACTTATTATCTTTTTCATTTTTAGCTGTAAATATAATAAAATATAAAATAAAATTATTAAGAATATTCTAATATTTTTTAATAATAATAAAATAATTAGTATATATCTAAAATATAAATATTTTAATAATCTTGAAATATAGATAGCTATAATAATAATAAATATTTTAAAAATTATTAAAGAGCTATTTAATACTAATATTATTAATTACAATATTTAGAAAGTTTTTAATTATAGAATAAAAAAAACTAATTATAATAGAATTTTTAATAAATAAGAATATTAAAATAATCAGTAATTTCTAGATAATTATTAATATAGGAATAATTATAAAAATTATTAATTTAATATTCTAGGTTTAATAATCTATATATCTTTAATATTAAAATAAATCTTAAGTTCTTTAAATATTACTATAGAAAATAAGAGCTTCTAATATTTTAAAATATTATAAAAAATCTTATATAGATCTGAGAATATACTAAAGATTATAAATAATATATTAATAATGAAATCTTACTAATAATAAAGATAAAAGATTTTTTTAAAGATAGTTTAATATTTAAGATATTAATTAATATTATTGTCTAGCTAGATATTTTTTTAAATTTTTTAATTTTAATATAGAGTCTTGAATAATTATAATTATATAAATATAAGTTTTAATTTAATAAATTTAATAATAATACTTGCAAAGTTTCTGATATTTATTCTTTAAATTCTAAAGAATTCTTTTTTTAGAATATTTATTTTTATATCAGCTAATTAATAGACTGATTAAGATAATTAAAAAGATTATTATAAATTTTATAAATTTTATAAAGTATAAATCTATTATTCTCTAATAAATAGAAGGTAAAGAGGAAAAAATATAAAAACTTGAATAAATATTCTAACTGCTTTTAGTTTATTAAAATAAAATAAAAATATTTAATATTATTATAATTTTAATACTATATAAAGCTCTTGACAGCTGATTGTAATTTAAATATATATTTAATTATAAAATGAATTAAGTTTTATTAAATTTTATAATTAAGAAGAAAATAGTATATTAAAATAGATTTTAATTACTAAATAAGCTAAAATTTCTTCTGATATTAGAAACTTATATTTATAAATTATATAATTTTTTAAATTTATTATTAAAAGTAAGAGTAATATATAAAAAATATTAGATAAATATATAAAGTTTTTATAAAAGTTTTATATAGATAATTTCTATTATATATTTTTTTAATTATTTAGAAAATATTAGCGAAGATCTTAAGTTTTTTATTATTATTTTTTATATATATTGAACAGTTTTATTAATAGTCTTAATTTAAAATTTTGAAAAAAGAATATTAATAAAAAGCTTAATAATATAAATAAAATAAAAAATATAATATTAACTTTAAATAATCTTTATAAGATTTGAGTTTATTAAAATATTATAAAAATAAATATTCTAATTAAATTAAGCCCAAAGTTCTGATATAATAATATTAAATATAATATTATTATTATTAATATTATTAATAATTATATTAAATAGCTGATAAATAAGTTTATATTTTTATAGAATATTAAGATAATCTTAATCAGAGTTTTATTAATATAAGATTTAAATATTAATTAAAAATTTAATAAAATCTTATAATAATCTATATTTTTTATTAAAAAGTATTTAGTTAAAAGTAGAAATATTTTTTAATTTAAACTACTTTAATAATTAATTATAATTAATATATATTTAGTATCTGAAAGTTTTAATAATAGCTAAATATATACTTTCTCTGATAATTTTAAAGAATATATTTTAATTTATATTTAATAAAAAAATAAATATTTAGAAGAATACTAGAGTAATAAGATTAATTATTTTTTTAAATTAATTTAATTTAATGGTTTAGAACAGCAGGTGGCAGGTAATAAGAAAATATAATACTTAATTAAAAAAGTCTTTTTTATCATAAATAATAATAATCTAGAGATATTATAATAAATATTATTAATAATTAATTTACTAAAGAATTTAGAAATCTTATATAAAAATAAGACTTTAAGATTAATATTTATAGAAATATTATCAATAATTATATATTTATAATAAATCTTTATTTAGTATTTGCTTAATAATTTATTTAGAAATAAATTAAAATATTTATTTTTTATAGTTCTTATAAAAATAATAGTTTATAGAACCAATCCCAAAGTTATTAATTATTAAATACTATAAAATATATAAATATATAATATATAAAATATCAGAGATTTTATTAAAAAATAATATATTTTTTAAAAAGCAAGTTTTTATTATTACTTCTTTTTTTAATTAAATTAAAAGAATAATTTCTAGTTTTAAGTATAAATCTGATTAAAAAGAAATATTTATTGTTAATTATAAAGAATATAAATCTTTTTTAAAAAAGCTAGATATAAGATAATTTTCTAATATCTTATAACATATTTAATATTAAGATTTAAAAAAAAGATAGTATAGACTGAAAAGCTACTTCTTATTTAAATATTATTATAATTTATAAAAAGTTATAAAATAAAAAAAGAAAATTTAATAATCTTCTCTAGGAATAAATTTAATAATTATAATTAATTTATAATAATTTATTTATTTATATAAGTAGTAGAACAGAGTAAAGAATTAGAAAAGATTTATTAATATAATCTTATTTTTTTTTAAATATATATTAATAAAAATATAATCTATTATATTTATATATATTAAAGTCAAACAATAATACTCAGTTTTTATTAGAGATATTTTTAATCTTATTTATAAGTCAGATTATACAGTATCTAATAATTATTATATAAAATAAACTTATAAATAACTTCTAGAGAATTCTATAAAAAGGATTTCTATAAATAATTTTTATTATTCTTTTTTAAATAATAGAATTTATAAAGATTTCTTATAGATATTTCTAGAATATTACTTAAATTCTTTTCTTATAATTTTTAAAAAATATGGATTTTTAAATAGATTAAGTGAATAGAATAATGTAAAATATTATAATTAAATAATATAAATAATTTATATTATTTAGATTTATAATAAATATTTAGAAGACTTTCTAAGCTAATAAAATAAATAATTAATTAAAATATTATGATATAAAAAAGTTTATTAAGAGATTTATTAATTTTAGAGAATTATTTAAAAAATATTAATAATTTATAAACAGTATATAGCTAAAATAGAAATAATTTTAAATTAATTAAAATAATATTAAATAAAGTATACTGCTTTTTTTCTTTTAAATATTTTTAAAATTAAAAAGATTTATCTTATATAAATTATTAATAAAGATATAAATAATTAGAATAGACAGAGATTAATCTAAGTATATCTTAATTAAGCTCAGATCTAAAGAAATATAATAAATAGATTTTAATATTAAATATAATTAAAATAATTGATTATTCTATTTTTAATCAGTTTAAAATAAGATTATAATCAGAGAAAATAAGTAATTAAAAAATATTTTTAATAAAATATTTATTTTAATATTCTATCTAAATAATCTTAAAATTATTATAATAACACTCATAAAATTAAGATACAGAGCTTATTTTCTAGATATATTAAAAAGTTTTATTAATTTAAAGCTAGATAAGTCTAACTATATAAAAATATTTTAAAAGCCTAAAGAATTTAATTATAAAATAATTAAAAATATAATACTTAAGCTAAAAAAAAACCTCATATAAACTTAGATAATCAGCTAATCTATAAAATTATAAAATAATTAATTCTTTAAGAATATTAGATTTAAATTAATTATTATTAACCTAATATTTTTATTAATATATAAAAATAATTATTACTCTATATATCAATAATATTTTTATTTTTAATTATAAAGAAGCTGCCACAGTAAAGTATGTTTTGCCTGGCAGAAGACTTTTCACCAGTTATATATGCTACTTGCTCGCCGCCTTGAACACGCTAAGATCACTGGAGAACAACATTCAAAAGGGTCGCCAGCTCAGTAAAATTGCTGGAAAACGTCACCTTCCCCGCAAACTCAGCGACGTTTCCATTCTTCTTACTTTACCCCTTCGTCTAAACCTGAACCTGATTTTTTGAGAAAAGGGGGCACAAAGCATAGACAGAGAGGAAAACCTATGAAACATGGTGGATGCAGCGCTCGAGCCTATTCCCTCCCCGGCCCAAGGTGTCGGTCCTATCTACAGACCTGATGGCGAAAAGCCTACAGCAACAGTATCCAAAGACATCTCCTATGATAATGTCCATGTTCTACCTCAGTCTCCCCAGTTAATTGCTTTATTAACGTAAGATGAAAAACAAATCACGAGTCGCAAGCTCATGTGACTACTTCTTCGCCAGGCTAACACATTTCGTAGAATGATCAGAGATAGAAGAACTAGCCGTGCAGATTTCATTTTCTATTCAAACAGAATCATCCGTCTCCTGGTGGAAGAAGGACTCAACCACCTCCCAGTGGTTGAGCAATCGGTCACGACACCTGTAGGACGTGTCTACCTTGGTGTTAAATTTGAGGGGAAAATATGTGGTGTTTCCATAATGAGAGCAGGCGAGGCGATGGAGCAAGGGCTTAGGGACTGCTGTCGCTCTGTTCGAATTGGCAAAATCCTTATACAGAGGGATGAGGAAACATGCAAGCCGAAGCTTTTCTACGAAAAGCTCCCTGCCGACATTTCAAATCGATGGGTGCTTCTCCTGGACCCTATGTTCGCAACAGGTAAGATCGTTTCAATCGCTACTCAAAGTGATCTAACATTGACCAGGAGGTTCCGCGACCCTTGCTGTCGAGGTCCTGAAGGCCAAAGGGGTTCCAGAAGATCGTATTCTATTTCTTAACCTAATCGCGAGCCCCTCCGGCGTTGCAGATTTTGCAGAACGTTTCCCCAGGCTCAGAGTAGTGACAGCCTTTATAGACCAGGGTTTAGATGAGAAAAAGTGGGTTTTCTCAACTGGTCGAAGAATTTGGTCTCCATTACTGATCTATGATTTAGGTATATTATCCCTGGCTTGGGTGATTTCGGCGATAGATATTATACACTTTGATCAGGTTGGTTGATATTGGGGGTCGTGGAAGATGTAGTTTACAAGGTAGATACAGTAGAGAGAATTTCCATCTAAACAGATATTACGGGTAAATTTTATTCATTTGGTATCTAAGGTATATAACACCTCTCATCAGGTATCGTGACGCGAAATGTTCATTAGGCCTTTATCGTGTATGCTGCTGAATCCTCTAGACATAGAGTCAGTAATCGTCAACATATGCGTCGACGCGCTCAGTATCGTCAAAGCCAATATCCTGGGTGCCTGGAGAAGCATTGTGGTCATTCGAACGTCTAGAGCGAGCACCGTTTTCGTCATGTTTAGTTGCAGTATCCTTGGCAACTGCGTCACAGGCATCTACCCAGTCCGAATATACATCAACAGCGGCGGAGAGGTCTGGATACTTTAATTAGGAAGCTAATCTTATGAGAAAGGCGTTTTTTACCCCGATATACTCACAGTTAATGCCTGTTTGAAACCTTTGGCCACAGACTTTACAAGATAGATTTCCTAATCCCAGCTTCTTGTCCAGTTTCACAACAATCGAGTTTTCGTGATTGCAAAAAAGACAAGCAAATGTGGTGGGCAGTGGTTCTCTCTTGATTCCGCATTAGCATCAGCAGCTGTGGTGGGCGTCGAGCTAGTCACCTTTTTGGGTTGCTGGGGCTGCCTGCTCGACTTCTTCCGCTTACCCTGTAGAGATTAATCGAAATGAGGTTAGAAATGACCGCTTCGAGATGACTTTGTTGAAGACATACCATTCTTTAGGCTGCCTTTACCGCCGATTTTATAAACGGGCCTATGTGGTTTGAAGATTGTACGCCCGATCTGTGGAATCGGCAATGACAATTGCAGCACCACGGACAGGATCTTACCAAGTCTTTGCTTAGTAATAAATTATTAGTTAGTTGGCTGAGCCCCCATGCAACATGGTGATCTTCTTGTGTAGGCAAGTGGTGGCTGGAATAATGGCCTCCGTACTTTGAGATGGAGGCTATTTACTTGTATTCAAGGATAATACCTAGTACCTTATGATTGTGATGATACGTACGTAGATGCTACCTCGGTAGATACGCACTAGTTAGTGGGTTATTGATTACCCTACATGTGTACCGCCTTCCGTACCAGCTATTCTGCCACCAAAAATGAACTCCAAGTATTATCAAATATTTTACAGATTACGGAGTTATACAAAGTAGAAATTTTGTTATACTCCACGGAGTATATACCGGACATTTCTATTCTACCTACCATCGGGCACAGACCCACTACTCGCTTCCTCTTGCGGCTCAGACATCACATGACCGCGCTAAACCGCTAAATTTCATTGAGCAGCCAAGGGCGGTAGTGCATTTATATAGTCTGGAACATTAACTTTGTTCAAAGGCTACTACTTGTCTTGCCTGCATGCGATCCTAATTTAACATCTAATGTTAACCGCTCTATATACAGCGGTTCTTGCCTGCACTTTTGACACCTTATACTCACTGGCTTTAATAATATGAGGGCTCTTGGGTTTGCACATCGACGCAGGCATAAAATAATAGATTGTAATAGACAATCAGGTAAATATTGATATCTGATATAGTATTCTGTAAAAAAGTAATAATACCATAAAGATATAATACAACTGTTACATCCCGAGTGCAGTTCAGCTTTCGAGCCAAACAGTGGGTTCTAGCCAATGGAAATAGCCGGTATATAGTACAACTATTTCAGAAATTTATGTTATTAGAAAGTACTAGTACCACTAGTGAGGAATAGGTGAGTAGGTATTAGTGTGAAACGGTATGACATATTGTATCTACAGAGTACTGCACTGTGTATGGAGTACTAGCAGTGTGATGGAAAGGGCGACAGGTCACGTGGGATGTATTGTATTACCCAATCAGAAAAGTTTTAAGAGCGGTGGTGGGGAAGGGAATATTATGTAACTAGATAGGGCCGACGCCTCGCTTAGCTGACTTTTCTGTGGGATTTCGTTTTCAACTCTTGTCCCGCGATCGAGCAGCAAGCAGCGACAATTGATTCGACTCATCTCCACCAGAGCCTGTGGTGTGATATCCTAGTCTGTCTTCAAGCCGTGCAAGATAGACCTGAGTCGCAAGTATGGCCGTTGGAAAGTACGCAAATACCCTCCATGTGTTGGCAATTTCAGCCCGGCGAAGTGCTATCGAAATGGGCTTCGGATTTTACATTGCTAATTTCTGCCCAGGAACAAGCGCTTGTCGAAGGGCAAGAAGGGTGTTAAGAAGAGGACCGTTGACCCCTTCACCCGTAAGGATGAATACTCTGTGAAGGTATGTATCTTGAACAGGTGATTGTTGTAATTTGCTAACGCGAAGTAGGCCCCTTCAACTTTCCAGATCAGAGAGTATGCTACGAGCCCCAGTGAATTTCCTTCCCTCAATGCAGTGATTGAATATGTTACACCATGCGTGAAAACAAGGCTTGCGTGAAACTGAGGACTAACATTCGCTCTCAAGTGTTGGAAAAACCCTTGTCAACCGTACCAGTGGTCTCAAGAATGCGAACGATTCCCTGAAGGGCCGTATCTTTGAGGTCTCTCTCGCCGACCTTCAGAACGATGAAGACCATGCCTTCCGCAAGGTCAAGCTCCGTGTGGATGAGATCCAGGGAAAGAACTGCCTGACCAACTTCCACGGATTGGACTTCACGACCGACAAGCTGCGATCCCTCGTGCGCAAGTGGCAATCGCTCATCGAAGCCAATGTAACGGTTAAGACGACTGACGACTACCTCCTCCGTCTGTTTGCCATTGCTTTCACCAAGAGACGCCCGAACCAGATCAAGAAGACAACATACGCTCGCTCGTCTCAGATTCGCGCTATTCGGAAGAAGATGACTGAAATCATGCAGCGCGAGGCAGCTAGCTGTACTCTTTCTCAGCTCACTACCAAGCTGATCCCTGAGGTCATTGGTCGTGAGATTGAGAAGGCGACCCAGGGCATTTACCCTCTGCAGAACGTTCGTGATCCAGGTGTTTTTCTTTATTTTGCGATGAGGTGTCATTGTTGACTGACATTCATACAGGTCCACATTCGCAAGGTTAAGCTGCTCAAGTCTCCCAAGTTCGACCTTGGTGCCCTGCTCAACTTGCACGGCGAGTCTACGACTGACGATAAGGGACACAAGGTTGAGAGGGAGTTCAAGGAACAGGTTCTCGAGAGCGTTTAAACGTTTGGCATTCGCTCGTCATGAATTCCAATCTCTACCGTCTCGTATCGAGGGCGTCACTGCTCCAAGTATAAGGTGTTCAATTTTACTAAAAGTAGTGTCATCAGCCTATAAATGACAATATGTGCAAGTTTTCCGTATCCGACTTGTAGTCTTGTTTATTTTTCTTCACGCTCTCTTAAGCTTGGTTATGACTGTCGAGTGGAACTTTGCAGTACTACTTCAGTAGCTTCCCCTAATAAGCTATATGCCGTGACCTTGTATAGAACATTGACAGCAAATTCTTTGCTTCTGGTGCTTACTGCAGCCGTAGTATGAGTATTATTACATAAAAATTTTTAATATCTATTGTCTCTGGTTGCTATGTAACACGATCAAAAAGACTCAATATTTCTGGAGGACTAATTTATGATGTTATACTTGAGGACTTTGGGTAATTTATACAGCCAGTTATTAATCAAACCCTTACAATTTCCCAGCTGACCCCTACCCGCCCTGTGCCAGCTATAATAATCAGCTTAGCCTATTTTATACCCCTGTATTAGATCTAAATAGATTTTCCACTACTAGAAGTGTCTAGCTAGTCTTTATAGTGATAGCAGATCTTGTAGATCTTATAACTAGTCAATTATATAAAAATCTAATAACAAACTGTTTTTATTTTAATACTAAGATAGTTATCTCTTAATTTTTAAAAAAAATATGTTTAGAATAGTATTTTAATTATTTAGAGATATATTTTTGGTTTTAGTTTTACACATGGGCAGCGGGCTTTTAATTATTATTAGGATTGTTTTATAATTATCAGATTGTCTTGTATAGACAACACTGATCATGATTATATAATAATAGTCACCATCATCAATTCCTTGCCGCGCTCTAAACTCAGTTTAGTAACTTACTAAGTTAGTATAAATATAAGAGTAGTTCTATTCTATTGTCTCCAGTAAGTAGTATTATATTCTTGAATTTAATTCAGAATAAAATTTTCAAATTAGTATGTATAATTCAATGTATGTATAATTATAATTATTATATTTTATTATAAATAAAAAGCTGTTAATTTGTGGATATTAATACTTTATTAGAATGATTTCTCTATTACTATTATACAAGGTACGCAGTTATACATATTACAAAGAAGGTATACTTATTAGTGAAGTGGGTTCTCAGGGGTGTAGGGGCTTCCGGACACTTCACCTGTATACAGACTAAGACACAAGCAGAATACTAATAAAAGATAGAAGTAATACTTTTTAAATTTAAAATATTAATAATATAAATATTTAAAAGTTTCTATTTAATAATTACTAGTAGATTCTTTTTAAAGATTTATTAGAATATATATTTACTCAGCTAAAGATAGAATAATTATATTTTATTTATAAAGCTAGTTATATTATATTATTCTTTTTTTTTAATATACCATTAATTCTTTAAATAAAAATAACTAAAAACAAGTATAAATAAGAGTTAGATTAGTTATACAGTTAAAATACAGGTTAAAAACCAATCTTTTAAAAGGTATATTTAAATCTAAATTAATTATAAAATACAAGTTCTAAAATTAAATATAAAAAGATATTTAATATTTATTTATAAATTATATATTAAATATTATATAACACAGCTAGTTTATATTTAATATATAATTAATTAATTCTGAATTTATTTGATATAATAAATTTCAATTATTAAATATTTTATAATAATATATATATTATATAATTTAGGAATTAATTATATAATTACCTAGTTTAGATTATATTTATAAAATAAATAATAATTATATATTTATTTTAATCTTTATAAAATATTTTAACTGTTATCTAAATATTTTAACTGTTATTATTAATCTATCCTGGCTAGAGTGGCTATATCTAACTATTATATCTTAACCTAATCTTAATTATAATCTAATAATTAGATTATGTTAGGGGAATAATTAGATTAAGCTAATCTAATGATTGACTGTTGATACAGAAGAAATTAATAAAAAAAATAAAAAAAAGTATTTAAGTTATATTCTTTTATCTCTTTTTATATAATATTATTTCTTACTTTATTTAATTATTTATTTAATTATAATATATTAAATAAAATATTTATATAAATATTATTAAGTCTTTAAGATTTAAAAAATTTATATCAGAATTTTATAATAATATTGTTTTTATTTTATATATATTTATTGTATTTATAAGAAATTTTAAAATTTTCTTATTTATATATTAATTCTATTATATAAAGAACATATTTTTCATATAAATAATAATTTCTCATTTTTTTAGATTTTTTTAAACTTAGCTTTTTAAATATTCTGATATTTTTCTATATTAGAGTGGCTTAACCTGACTATTATATCTTAATCTTAACCTGGCCATAAGCTGGTGATTAGATTAAGATATAAAAAACTTTTAACTATATAATTAAGATTAGATTAAAATATAACTATTATTTTAACTATTTATACTTGTTAATTAAAAAAATCAGATATAATAAATAAATTAATAATCACAGATTAATTTATAATATATATATTCTTTTTATATAAATAATATATAAAATTATATATATATTTAATTATAATATAATAATATTTTTTAAATATAGTCTACTGCTTAATCTATTTAATTAATTATTTTAAGAAATATACTATACTCTGAAAAAGACTTTTATAAAATCTAGTATAAAAAAATAAAAAAAGATATAAAATATTAAATTTAAAATATAATTATCTAACTAATTAATCTGATTAATCTGATTAACTCTAATTAAAATAAAAAATATTTTCTTATTAGAACTAATTTAGTAGTTTATTATAATTAATATTTATCTAGTATCTAGAAATTTTAATAATAATTATATATATATCTCTTCAGATAGTTCTATAAGATATTCTTTAATTTATATTTAATTAAAAGAACTTATCTTTTAGCAGAGAATTAAAATAGTAAGATTAATTATTTATTTAAATTAAATATATTTAATAATTCAGAATAATAAATAATAGATAATTATAAAATATAGAAGTTAATTCTAAAAATCTTATTTATTATAAATTATAAGGATCTAGAGAAAGATAATATTTAAAAAAGATTTATTTTAAAAAAATAAATAAATATCTGCGACAGCTCTTTATTTAATATTTAATTAATTATTTATTAAAATATAATTAATAATAATTTCTTTTTATAATTTTTGCAGAGATAATAGCTTATAAAACTAGTTTCTAAATTTTAAATTTAAAAAAATAAAAGCAGAAAACTCTATAAAAATAGTTTATTTTATTTTAAGATATATTTTTATATGAATATAATCTATTATATTTTAATATATAGCTAATATATCTATTATATTTTATTTATTTTAGTAAATCTAATAAGCAGAAATTTATATTTAAAATCTAGAGTTATAAAATAATCTTTTTTTTAAATAAAGCTGTTTAAAATATAATAAATTAGAATAGAAAATAGATTTTTATAAAAAAATTTACAAAAGATTTTTATAGAATCTTTTCTAAAAATTATAATATTATAATACAGATCTAATATATTCTATCTATTTTATTTATTTATTTTATTTATTTAATTTATTTAATTTATTTAATCTATTTAATCTATTTAATCTATTTAATCTATTTAATCTATTTAATCTATTTAATCTATTTTATTTTAATAATTTAATTATTTTTTCTAATTATTCTATATATAATCTATAATATATTTTTAATTTTATTAGTAGCTCTTTGAGTTATATTTTATTTATAAATCTAAGAATAGTCTGATCCAGAAGAAATAATAGAATAAAGAATATATATTTATTTTTAATATTTTAATTAATAATTAATATATTTTTCTAGTATTTTATAATATAATTAAAATATATAATTGAAACAGAGCAGTAATTATATATTTTTATATATATATATTATTATAAGAATAATAATTTTATAAAAAGCTGAATTTTATTAATATAATTAGGATTTTCTTATTATTTCTGATAAATAATAATAAAAAAGATATTAATTTTTTTTTAATTATATTTTTTTAATCTAAAAAGCTTTTTTTTTATATTTTTAGATAATAATAAAGATAGCTAGATTAATAATTATTTAATCTAAATATATTTTAATTATATTAAAGCTTAAAAAAATATAGCAGATAAATCTTAATATTAAAAATAATTAAAATAATTAATTATCCAGTTTTTAGCTATATTATAATTAGATATAAAAAATTTTTTAATCTAATTATAATCTGGTGATTAGATATAGAAATTCTAATTAACCTGATCTGATCTGGCTGTTAGCCACTCTATTCTATATTATTTTTATTAAGTATCTTTTATTTTTTTTATATTAAATATATTCTTTCTAATCTTTGTAGTTATAATTAAAAAATCTAAAATAAAAAATATTATTTTTTAATATTTACTTACTACTTATATAATTTAACCAAATCTATAAAAATTAATTTATATAATAATAAGTTTATTCTACTTATCTAGAAATTTGCTTAAAAAATAGATATATAATTATATAATTTACAGCTTATAAAAATAAGAACCTATATTAGTTTTATTGTATTAAAATAAAAAAAATATAAAGATTCTTTTACATAAATTTATTATTTATATTAATTTTCTGTCTATTCTAAAGATAGATACTTATTTTTAAATCTTGTATAAATATTATAAATATATATTATAATTTTTTTATAACTAAAAATAATATATTTATTATATATTAATACTATTTTTATTATCTTTTATAACTTTCTATAATTTATTTTATATAATAATAATATCTGCTTTGTTTTCTTTGAAGATATATAATTATTTGAATATTAGAATAAATATCATTTTAAATATAAATAAAAAAATATAAAGTCTGATATATATATATAAATAAAAATAAGATAAAATATTAATTTATAAATATTACAGTACTTTTCTATATTATTATTAAAAAATTAAAAGACTAAATTACATAAATAAAAAAATCTTTTTATTCTTTTTAAAAAAGAAATATTATAGTTTTTTTTATTATTATTATATTTTTATTTTTTTTCTTAAAAAATAAAATTATATTAGTTTGATAATGTTAGTAATAGATTATTTAAAAATCTATTAATTATTTTGAAATTTTAATAAATTATTAAGAATCTTAGTTTCTTATAGAATAAAGATAGACTTCTGAGTTATATAAATATATTTAGTCTATTTAATCTTATATTAAAATTATATTTTATAATTCTTTTTATATATTTCTTATCATAAATCTTTTTTATTATAAATTCTTTTTTATTATTAATTATTAGTTCTGATAATTATATATTATTTAATTCTTAAAATAGTAATAAATCTGATAATATAAAATAAAAAAAAACTATATAAAAAATTAAAAGAATATTAATAAATTTATTTAATTATATAATATAAAAACTAATTATTTTTATAATTATATATTTAATATTTTTTTGATTAAGTTTTTTATTAAATTAACCTATATAAATATTCTTTATATTTAGTCAGATTTTATTATTTTTTTATATCTGGATATTAGATCTCTTTATTGATTAATTTTTTTTATCTATTTTTATATATAAATTATTAATATTTCTATTTATTCTTACATTTCCTTAATAATTTATATAATAGCTTTCTTTTATTAAATTAAGCTTAATATTAATATTTCTACTAAGAATTCTTAATCTTTAATTAATAAGAATAATATAAGATAATATCTATAACTTAAAAAAAATTATTTTAATAAATAGAAATATATAGCTATTTAAAGCCAGCTTTTCTAAAAATAATAAATTATTTTAAATTAATATAATTATAAAAGATATAAATATAAATAAATATTTTAATTATATTATTTATTTATTTTATAGCTCTGTCTACCTCTAAATAAGAAATTATAAAAGATTTTTCTTAAATTTATATTAGTTAATATATTTACTTTTATATTTTATTTATAAATTATATTTTTTAATTAGATATAATAAATCTTAAGATTTTATACTTTTTTATAAGCAGTTATATAATAACTTATATAATTATTTTTTAATTAATTTTTATTATAAATTTTAAGATTATATTCTTTAAAAGTTAGTCTATTATTATTAGAATATTTAAGTAGTTTTTATTCTTTAACAGATTAATAATAAAATTTATAAAAATATTTTTTTATATTTAATTAAATATAGTTAATAATTCTAATAATCTCTTCTTTTTTTCTCTTTAGATTTTTATATAATTATAGATATTATAGTTTCTTAAAAGATTTTATATATTTTTTAATATTATAAATCAGTAATTTTATCTATTAATTAAAATATATATTATTTTATAGCTAAAATATTCTGCTAGTATTAAGTTATAAATATATTAAATAATATTTATATAAAAAAGTTTAAAATTCAGAATCTATTTTCTTCTTTAAAAATAGATATATATTTTATTTATTAATATATATTTAAGAATAGATATTTTAAACTCTAATTATAATAAAAATATTCTCTCTTCTTAAGCTAGTATTTTAATTATTTTTTAATATAAGTAAATACAATTTTAAGCTTCTCTTCAGCTCTCTGTATTAGTATATAATATTTATTTTAATTAATTTATAATTTTTGTTAAAAAAGATAAGATTATAGCTATATTTATTAATTATTTAATTAAAAAGAAATAAATTATATAACTTCAAAAATAATTATTTTTTTTATAAATATATCTTATTTATATTATAATAAGATATCTTTTTATTTATTTTTATTTTTTTTATAAATTAATTTAAAATTATACTAGCTTAAAAATAAAAAATATATATATTATTTAGTTAGCTTTCTTTAAAAAGAATATTTTAGATTTTTATAATTAATTATTATTTAAAAGTTTTATATTAATTATAATTTAATTTTTCATTATTTAAGACTTTATATAATAACAAGAAATTATTTTTTATAAATTAAATAATTATATTTATTAATAGAATTTAGTATTAAGAAGTATATATAAGATTATAATAAATTATTATTATTATATTTTAAAAAAAGACTTTTTTTATATTATAATAAGTTAAATCTATTTCTATAATTATTATATATTTAAAATAAAATAAGATTAGAATTAGATTAGAGAAGAATATATTTTTTAATTTATTAAAAATTATTTAATAGTTTAATATTTATTTAAAAATTATATTTTTTTTATCTATTTCTTATTTAAATATAATTTAAAAGAATATATATTATCTAGTTTTTTTGTAAAAATAATTATAAATATAATAAACCTTTTTTATTTTATTTATAAAATATTTTTTATTAATAAAAAACTTTATATAAAGCTTCTTATAGAAAAAAGAATATATTTTAAAAAAAGATTTTAAAAAGAATTTAGAATCTAGAAAATAAGCTTAAAATAATATAATTAATTATTAAATAGAAAATAATATTATTAATATAAATAATAATATTAAATATTATTACTATAAATTCTTTAATTAGATCTATAGCTAAGCTCTTATTATATAATATTCTTATTATTATTAATTAAAATATATTTATTAATTATTTAAATATATTTATAAAATATATACTGCTTATATAAGTTTTTAAATAATATTTTAATTATTATAAATTATAAATTTAAAAATATTTATTATTTTTATATATTAAATAATTCTTAATTCTTAAGAAATTATCTTTTAATAATAATTAATTTCTAATATTAAAAAAAATAATTAGATTAAGCTAATCTAATAATTAACTATTAACATAAAAAGAATTAATAAAAAAAATTAAAAAAAATAAAAATATTTAAATTATATTTTTTTATCTCTTTTTATATAGTATTATTTTTTATATTATATTATTTTATTTTACTATTTATTTAATCACAGTATGTCAAATAAAGTATTTATATAGATATTATCAAGCCTTTGGGATTTGAAGAGTTTATACAAGAATCCCATAACAGATTAAGATATAAGAATTCTCTTAATTATATAGTTAAGAATAGATTAAGATTGAAAGATTATTTTAATTAATCATAATCACAGATTACGAAAGGCAGATATAATTTAAAAGTTAATAATTATTAATTAATTAATAACTTATACAGACTCTTTATAAATATAATATATTAAAAATAATATATTTTTAATTATTGTTTAATTTAGATAAGACATTAATTAGATTAGTTAATAATTATTAATTTTCTTTATTCTTTAATTAGCAGTTAGGAGCCAGTAGTCTAGTAGATTTTATATTAGATTTATATAAATAATACTAGAAATCTGAATAAAATAAAATTAGATTATTAAAAAGAAATATATAAATTATTATTTAAATTATTCTTTAATTTATATTATATATTCTGATCAGTAATTATAATAATAAAAGGATTATATAAAAACTGTCTTTAAATCTAGAATCATTTTTAAAAGATTTTTGTAAACAGCTTCTAGAAAGTCCTGTAGTAATTTTAATTAAATCTTTATCAATATAAAATTTTGATATTAATTAAAAACTTAATAAAATCTTATAATAATTTATATTCACTCTAAAGTGTAAAAAGATATTTAATTAAAATTAGAAATATTTTCTAAGCTAGACTTATTTAATAATTAATTATAATTAATATATATCTGCTATCTAAAAACTTTATTAATAACTAAATATATATCTTCTCTGATAATTTTAAAAAATAGTTTTTAATTTATATCTAATAAAAAAAATAAGTATTTAGAAGAATACTAGAATAGTAGGATTAATTATTTATTTAAATTAAATATATTTAATAATTTAAAACAGCAGACAACAGACAGCAGATAATAAATAATAATAAGAATCTAGAGATATTATAATAGATATTAATAATAATAATTTATTAGAAAGTCCAGAAATCTTATATAGAGATAAGATTCTAAAATCAATATGCATAAGAATTACACTGATAATTATATATTTATAATAAATCTTTATTTAGTATCTATTTAATAAATTATTTAGAAAGTTATTAAGATATTTATTTTTTATAATTTTTATAAAAATAATAATTTATAGAACTAGTTTTGAAGTTATTAACTATTAAATATTATAAAATAATATATAAGTATATAATATAGAAATATAATTAACTTAGTAATTTATTTATTTATATAAATAATAAAAAAGAATAAAGAATTAGAAAAACTCTATTAATATAATATTGTTTATCTTTGAATATATAGCAGTAAAAATATAATCTATTATATTTATATATATTAAAAATATATAATAATAATAAGTCTTTATTAGAGATATCTTCTAATCTTATATATAAATAAGAATTTATAATATTTAATAATTATTATATAGAATAGTTTTATAGAAACTGTCTATAAATCTAGAATTATTTATAAAAAGAATTTATAAATAGTTTCTAAAGAAATTTATAGAAGTCTTTTATAAATAATTTTTATTATATATTTTTTTAATAATATTATCTATAAAAGTCTTTTATAAATTCTTTTAAAATATTAATTACTGCTTAAGTCTTTTTATTATGATCTTTAGAAAATATAGATTTTTGAATAAATTAAATAAATAAAATAGTATAAAATATTATAATAAGATAATATAAATAATTTATATTATCTAGATTTATAATAGATATTTGAAAGATTTTTTAAACTAATAAAATAAATAATAAGTCTACTTATTATTATATAAAAAAATTATTAAGAGATTTATTAATTTTAGAGAATTTTTTAAAATATATTAATAATTTATAAATAATATATAGCTAAAATAAAGTTATAAATATATATATTTATTATTTTTTTATATTATAAGAATAGTGTTTTATTAAAAGCTTAATTTCTATTATTATTTAAGTTAATATTTAATTAATTAAAATAATATTAAATAAGATATACTGCTTTTTGTTTTTAATTATTTTTAAAATTAAAAAGATTTATTTTATATAAATTATTAATAAAGATATAAATAATTAGAGTTAATAAGAATTAATCTAACTATATCTTAATTAAACTAAAGTCTAAAAGGATATAACAGATTAGTTTTAATATTAAAAATAATTAAAATAATTAATTATTTTATTTTTAACTGTTTTATAATTAAATAAAAGATAATTTTATATTTAACTATTAATCTGATAGCAGATATAAATTTTTCTATTAATCTACTCTATCCTGGCTATTGGCCACTCTAATCCTGGCTATTAACCACTCTAATTAGAGTTGTATGTTGGCGGTTGGCCGCTCCGGGGCCATGTGACTGCACCTCTCTACTTGATTGCTGTGATCCCTGATCTTTTTTATCTAAATTAATCTATTCTTTCTATTGCTTTGTATAGCTGTTTTTTTTATTATATTATAAATCCAAGATTAATTATTTAGAGTTTCCTTAGTAATAAATTTATAATCTTTTTATTCTTTTTATTATAAAATAGTATAATATATTATTAAATAGATTTTCAGATTCTCTGTAATATTATTATCTCTATATATTAAATTTATATATCTTTTATATTATAATTATATAAATTAATTAACAGTATTATTAGTACTATCTTTATTATTACAATTTATTTTTTAAATAATCTAATTCACTGAATCTAGATTTTATATTCTTAATATAATTAAAATAGATATAATTAATAATATTAAATTATTTTTACTCTCATCTGTAATTAATTAGATATATTAAAAAAGTTTTCTTTTAAATTATTATTTTTAATTCTAATAAGTAGTTTTTAAACTATTTTTGATAATATTACTATATATAAGAACTAGATCTGACGGATCTAATAAAAGCTTATTATTTTTAATTCTAAATAATTTATTAATTTTAATATATTATATCCTGCTAGAGATTTTAAATATTATTATAAGAAATAAAATTAACTTAGATAAAATAATTTTATAATTATTAAATTAGATATTAAATAATGTCTAAAAATAATTATACTTTTTTAATCCTTTTATTCAATATACTAATAACATATAAGCTATTATTTATAATACTATAATCAACAGCAAAAAGTTTTAAATAATAAATATAATTCGTATTATTATTATTTTAAAAAAAGCTCAGTATTTAATAATTTCTGAATTTATTATAATTTATTATATAATATATAATTACATAATATATCTTAATATAATATTTGTTTATATTAATATAATTATACTACTCTATAAACTGAGATATAATAGACTATTAAAATATATTATTTAATATCTTAAAATAAATAAAATAATATTATGGAACTATACTAAATAATAATTTAATTATTTTTATATTAAAATTACAGAGAAAATAATTATTATAGTCTTTTTTGTTATGATACTCTTAATTATCTTAATTAATATTAAGATAAAGTTATTCAAAGCTAAGTTATTTAATATAAAAAAAGAGTAATGATAGAAATATAAAATAAATATTAAAAAATAATTAACAGAAATAATTTCAAAAAAATATAATAGATTTTAAATATTAATAATACTAATTTAAATATTCTGAAAATTATATTAATAAAGAATATATATATTATGGAACTACTGTAGATTATAAGTTATAGTTTTATTTTTACTTAATTTTAAAGTTATACAATATTAATTAAATATTATATTAAAATAGATTTTTTCTAAGATTATCTTTAAGCAGGCAGATATCTCAGCTGTAATAATAAATAATAATAATTATATTTATTTAATCTAATATATAATATTAAATCTAAAACATAAAGAAATTAAAAGAAATATACAGATATAGAAAGTTCATTTCTTTTATTTTTTATTAAACAAAATTTAGATATTTCTATTATTATTATTTTTTTAAAATCTATAATTCTTAAGATATATATTCTTAATATAGAGAATTAGTAAATTTAAGATTTAGAGACTAAATATTATATTATCTTTGATAAAGAGTATTTTTTTAATTATATTTTTTATTAATCTAATAAAATCTTATACTAGTTTAATATCTTAAATAATATAGTTAATTAGATTCTTGATTATAATATAATATTTTCTTATTTTAATAATAATAAAAATAAATATATTAAAATATAAGATATAATATATTACTATTTAAATATAAATTTTAATATCTTTAACAGAATCTTAGCTTATAAAATCTATAATATATAAGATTATTTTAATATTATTATATAAAGTATAAATAGTGAGAAGATTATTACCAGAATTTATAAAACATATAATATTTTTTTATTAAATTTAATAAATATAAAAATTCTATAATAATATTAATTACAGTATTAAATCTAATATTATTATATAAATAACTTAATTATATAGATATTTTTAAATTAAAAGTAATTATAACTGCTAATTAATTTAAGATAAGAAATTCTATATAATTAGATTATAGGATATATTTACTAGTCAAGTCTAAATAATTTATTAATTATAATTTAATTATAATAGATATTAGTTTCTTAATATTATGAATTATAAATATTTAATTTATAAAATTAATAAAATATAATAGCTATTTTATATATTTAATAATAATTAATCTAATTACTTAATAATCCGAAGTTTACTTTCTAAAGATTAAAAGTATTAATATCAAGCTTAAGTATTATATGACGAAATATAAAATATTAATATAAAAAAGATTAATATTAAAAAATTAATAAAGACCCTAAATTTAAGATTTTTATTAAATAAATAAAACAAATTAATTAATTTTTATTATTTTAATGTTATATTATATATATTGAAGATTAACAGTTCTTTAGAATAATATAATAATTATTTTAATTCAATAGTATATATAATAATTATTAATAATAATCTATTTAAAAAAATATAACCTTTATAATTAATACTATTAATTTAATTATTAATTAACTTATATATTTTAATAATAAGATTAGTAAATTACTGTTATAAAAATAAAAAATATATTATAAATTATTTAATTCAAATTTTATTCTAAATATTTTATAAAGATTTTAATATTAAGTATATATTTATCTATTCAGAGAATTATATATATATAAGTAGGAAAAATATCTTTATATATAATTAAAAAATATCTAATTAGCTATAAACAAATAACTATACTTTAAAAATCTAGAGCTTTATAAATCACAAAACTTATTAATTATATTATATTATATCATATCATATCATATTATATAATACTATAAACAATTTAGCTTTTAATTCTTAAATCCTTATAAGATTATAATCTACTAATTTTATAAAAGATAATTTTAATTATTATACTAATTTATCTTTAATAAGTAAGTATAAAGTTATTGTTAAACTTTTATTAGTAAAAAACTTATTATTAATCAGAGATTAAGTTTAGATTCTATTTTAATTATTATAGAAATTATATCTTATTGAAACTATATTATTCTGTTTTATAATCTCTTAAAAATCTAAAAGAATATTAATATTATTTAATTTTGTATATAGAGCTTTTTTTACTTTTATTATAAAAAATATTAAAAAATAAATAATTATTTCTATAATTCCTTTTAATAAATATAAGACTTTTCAAGGTGAGAATAATAAAATATA
The DNA here is from genome assembly GCF_003184545.1 of Aspergillus heteromorphus CBS 117.55. Classification (NCBI taxonomy): domain Eukaryota; kingdom Fungi; phylum Ascomycota; class Eurotiomycetes; order Eurotiales; family Aspergillaceae; genus Aspergillus; species Aspergillus heteromorphus. The sequence continues at coordinate 2,078 of NW_020290484.1, read as the reverse complement.
ATAGATATCAATAAATATTATTAGAATTTAAGATTCTTGAATACTATATAAGTTCTAGCTGTTTTATAAAATAAGTTTATATTATTATATAATATTGTTTTTTCAAAAAGTCTATTATTTTAAGATAAGAGAGAATATATAATTTATAATTAATAATAAAAACTCAAAAGAAAATTAGATTCTTATTTAAAAATATCTATATTATATAAACTGCTAATATTTTATATTATTTATAATGAATATTTTTAATCTTTATATTATCTATAATATCTGAAGCCAGCAGGTAGATAGAAAAATTAATTTTCTTTAATAATTTTAATGTTATTTTAAATAAAATCTCTATCAATATTATTAAAAAACGATTTCTATTATTATAGGAAAACGGAAATTTATATTATTATTAATAAATTCTATAAAAAAGAAATAAAGATATTAATATATATTTCAAGGTAAAAGAATAAAAATATATTATTTATTTATTTGAATAATAAAATAATCCTGGCTATTTTTAATATATAAATTTATATAATAAATATACTTATTCCTGAGATAAATATATATCTGTAATCTTATTATTATATATTAATTATTAATAAAAGACTAAATAGAAAAGAACTGTAAAATTTATATGATATATAAATATTTAAGATTATTTTTTGATTTTAAATATGAAAAAGTATATATTATATCAGATAAATTACTTTATATAAAACTAAAGTAATATTACTATAGTTAATTTGTATATTATTATTAATAATAGATTTATTTATATAATTATAATAAGTGATTAGTTTTGAAGAGAGTAATAATATTTATTTTATTAAATATGTATTATATAGCTTAACACAAGCTGATTACTTTTAAAATAAAGTTTTTAATAAGAAACGGCAGACTCTAGACTTGAAAAATATTATTAAAACAATATATTTTTATTTTGAAAACCAACTCTTATTATTCAATAAAAACTTGAACTAAAGTTTAAATAGACTCTTTAACATTTTATAAATTGTTTTTAATTCTTTTATAATAATAATATAATTTTTAAAATAATTTAATTAAAGTATTCAGCTATATTATTTTAAATTAATATTTTTCTTTTAATAATTTTAATTTTAATTTTTTTAAATAAATCTTAAAGGATTAATATAATAATCTTTTTTATATAATTTATTTAAATAATTATAATTATCTTTTTTAATTAATATTTTATATATTAAGGTTATATATTTACTTATTCTTAAATAATTTTAAATTTTTAGAATTTTATTATATATATCCAGAGGATATAGCTATAATAATTAATTTAAAAAAATAATATTTATTTTTTTCTATTTTTTTATAATTAAAGTCTTATTAAAATCTCTGTTATAAAGTCTTTTTCATAAAAAAATTAATTAAAAAAAGTATTTTTTTTAATATTTATTTTATATAAATCTGCTGCGGCTGTTTTATATAATTATAATTTTATTATTACTTATTATATTTTAAACTTTTATAATTATAACTGAATAATAAATATTATAAATAATAAATAAAATAAATATTTTTATAATTATAATTATATAACAAATATAATATAATATATATAATTCAAATATAAATTAAGACTTAGAACTTAGAATTTAAAGTTTTAAAAAAATATTTTTTTGATTTTTTTTTTAATTTTTTATTTCCAATTTTTTTCTTAATCTTTATAATGTTTTTTTCTAATTATTATTATTATTATTATAAATAAGTATTTATTTAAAAAATTATTATAATTATTTATAATTATAATTATTTATATTTTTATAATTATTTCATATTTTTATAATTATTTATATTCTTATAGATCTAAAATATTATATTTATATTAAATTATAAAATATAATATTTTATAATTTTATATTAATTTATAAATATTTATTATTTTATAAGTCTAAAATATATAATCTAATCTAAGAATTATAATTAATTATTTTAGTATTTTTTTTATATTATATATTTATTATTTTCTTTTATAAAACAATTATTATATTTATTATTAAATTTTTATTTCTTTTTTATTTTTATTTTTTTTATAAATCTTTATAATAAAT
>NW_020290483.1:0-70270 GCF_003184545.1 Aspergillus heteromorphus CBS 117.55 | reverse complement strand
AATATTTTAAGAATTTTTAAAAAATATATTCTAAAAATTATCTATAAAAGACTAATATAGAATTTTTTTTTATAAAAAGCTTCTAGAAGTCTTTTATTAACTAGTTTATATATTAATTTTTAATTATAAATTTAAAAAATTATATAATTTATAAATATAACTCTTAATATTATAAAAATTTTTATTATTCAATAATTTAAATCTAACTTAGTTTATTTTTATTAATTATAAAATCTATTAAAACTTAATTTATTTTATAATTTATTAAGTATTTAATTTTTATCAAATAATTAAAAATTTTATTTAGTACTGTAAGTATAATAATATTAATTATTTTTATTTTATTATAATTAAATAAAAATAGATAAAATATCTTTTTAAATTTTTATATTTTTTTTTTTATTTTCTGTCTCTCTAAAAATAGTAGATTTATTATTTATAAAATTTATAATATCTATAATAATCTTTTTAATTATTTAAATTATTTAATTAATAAATTAAAAGAAATAGATATTCTAAAAAAAAAAAGATTCTTAAGAGCTTGTATAATATATATTAAAAATTTTAAAAATATTATTATTATATTTATTAGATAGAAAATTATATCTATATAATTATAATTATTCTGGATCTAATATTAAAACTTAAGAAATTTAAGAAAAATATATAGCTGAATAATAATATTAATTAATATTATAAATATTAAACTATTTTTAAAAAGATATTCTTTTTTTATTCTAGTTAAAATTTAATAATTAATATATTATTAATAGTTTTTAAATTATTATCAGATCTGAATAAGATTTTTTATAATATTTTTAAATATTAAAGACTCTTACCTGCAGTTAAGATATATAAAAAACTTAAAATATATTTAAATATTAAAAATATATAATTTCTTAAAATATCTTTAATTAAATTAATATAATTCTAGATATTATAAAATATATTAATATCTTTATTTATTAAAAATTCTGTTATAATTAGTTTTCTATTCTTTATTAAATAATTAGAGATTTTCTTTTAATTATAATTAATAATATTAATATTAAATATCTTTTTAATAATTCTTAAGATATTTATTATTATTATTAAAACTATCTTAATTCTGATATAATTAAAGCAGTTATACTTTAAATATATATTAATTATTTTATTATAAATAAGAAATATTAGAATATACTTAATAATCTTAATCTAGATTTAATTATCTTTATATTTAAAAAATAAAAAAAGAATAAAATAATTACTATCTTCTATATTAATAAAAATAAAAATATAAATAATCTTAAAAATAATTTAGAGAATAAATTATTATTAAAATTAAAAAAATTAGTTTTATCTAAATTTTTAATTATTATATATACTCAGATAAAAATAAAAATCTGGTTTTTATAATTTTTATATTATTATAATTATTATTTTAAATAATATAAAAAATAAATATTCTATATCTTTTTTTATTTTTTTTATATTAGATTTTATAAAAGTTTTTTCTAAAGTATAATATATCTCTTAAAATAATTAGTTAAATAGATTAAATAATAGACTATATTTAAAGAATATTACTATATCTATACTATAATTAAATATATATTATATTTTATATATTATTTATATAAAATAAATATATATATTATAAATTAATCTATAGTTATTAATCTATCTACTATATCTGATCTTTCTAATCAGCAGATATAAATAATTATAATAATAATTATATTTTAATCTAATCTTAACTATATAATTAAAATTTTTTATATCTTAATCTGACTGTCAGATTATGGCCAGATTAAGGTTAAGATATAAGAGTCAGGTTAAGCCACTCTAGAATTAATAGCAGAAGATAATCTTTTCTAAAGATTATATATAAATTAAAAAATTATTATTTTATTTTAATTAAGAAAAATTATTAATAATATAAAATAGTTTTTAAAAAGATATATTATTTTTTAATAAAATCTTTTATATTTATTATATTATATATTTTTATATCTTATAATATCTAAGAATTAAAAACTTAAAAACTAGTTTTATAAATTATTATCTTTATAAAAATTATAAAAAAGAAAAAAGATTAATTATATCTAAATAAGTAATTAATTAGATATTAAATAAAAGATTATTATAAATATTTATTTATTTTTTTAAAATAAATCTTTTTTAATTATTATTTTTTCTAAATCTCTATAATCTATAATAAATAAAAATTTTAAAATTAAGTTTTATATTTTATAATTATCTATTATCTATTATTCTAAATTATTAAATATATTTAATTTAAATAAATAATTAATTTTACTATTTTATTTTTCTATTAAAAATTAAGTTTTTCTAATTAAATATAGATTAAAGAATATTTTATAAAATTATCTAAAAAAATATATATATAGCTGCTATCAAAGTTTCTAAATATTAAATAAATATTAATTATAATAGACTATTAAATCAGTTCTAATTAAAAAATAATTTATAATTTTATTAAATATTTTTTAATAAAAGATATAAATTATTATAAAATTTTATTAGATTTTTAATTAATATTTAAATTTTATATTGATAAAAATCTAGCTAGACTAGCTATAATTATTATATTAGTCTTATATAAATATAATCTTATTTATTAATTATTAAATATAATAATTAATAATACTAGTAATAATAATATAATATTTAATATAATCTTAGCTAAATTTTAAACTTAACTTAGCTAAAATACTTAGTTTTATAATATTTTAATTAATTTTAATTTTTTAAAGATTATTTAAAATTAATATTATATTCTCTATTTTATTTATATAATTTAGTTTATAATTAATACTCTTTTATTAAAACTTTATATTAAGATCTTAAATATTATTATTAAATATATATAAAAAAACAATAATAAAAATCTTAAATTTTTTTTTAATATTTTAAAAACTTTTAAAAAAATATATTCTAGAAGCTATTTATAAAAAATTAATATAAAATTCTTTTTTATAAAAATTTTTTAAAATTCTTTATTAATATTTAGTTAATTTATTATACTAATTCTTAATTATAAATTTAGAAGATTATATAATTTATAAATATAAACTTTTAATATTATAAAAAATTCTTATTTATTTAATAACTTAAATCTAGCATTCTAGCTTAATTTATTATTTTTTTTTAATTATAAAATCTACTAGAACTTAATTTATCTTATAATTTATTAGATATTTAATTTTTATTAAGTAATTCAAAGTTTTATTTAATATTATAAATATAATAATACTAATTATTTTTATTTTATTATAATTAAATAAAAATAGATAAAATATTTTTTTAAGTTTATATATATTTTTTTTTTATTTTCTTTTTCTTTAAGAATAGTAAGTCTATTATTTATAAAATTTATAATATTTATAATAATTCTTTTAATTATTTAGATTATTTAATTAATAACCCAAAACAAAATAGATATTCTAAAAAAAGAAGATTCTTAAGAACTTATATAATATTTATTAAAAATTCTAAAAATATTATTATTATATTTATTAAACAGAAGACTATATCTATATAATTATAATTATTTTAAACTTAATATTAAAATTTAAAAAGTTTAAAAAAAATATATAACTAAATAATAATATTAATTAATATTATAAATATTAAACTATTTTTAAAAAAATATATAACTAAATAATAATATTAATTAATATTATAAATATTAAACTATTTTTAAAAAATATTCTTTTTTTATTATAATTAAAATCTAATAATTAATATACTATTAATAGTCTCTGAATTATTATTAAATTTAAATAAGAATTTTTATAATATTTTTAAATATTAGAAATTCTTATTTATAACTAAGATATATAAAAAACTTAAGATATATTTAAGTATTAAAAATATATAATTTCTTAAGATATTTTTAATTAAACTAATATAATTTTAGATATTATAAAATATACTAATATTTTTATTTATTAAAAATTTTATTATAATTAATTTTTTATTCTTTATCAGATAGCTAAAGATTTCTTTTTAATTATAATTAATAATATTAATATTAAATATTTTTTTAATAACTTTTAAGATATTTATTATTATTACTGAAGTTATCTTTATTCTAATATAATTAAAATAATTATATTTTAAATATATACTAATTATTTTACTATAAATAAAGAATATTAGAATATATTTAATAATCTTAATCTAGATTTAATTATCTTTATGTCTAAGAAATAAGAGAAGAATAAGATAATTATTATCTTTTATATTAATAAAAATAAGAATATAAATAATCTTAAAAATAATTTAGAAAATAAATTATTATCAGAATTAAAAAAATTAATCTTATTTAAATCTTTAATTATTATATATATTTAAATAAAAATAAAAATCTAGTCTTTATAATTTTTATATTATTATAATTATTATTCTAAATAATATAAAGAATAAATATTCTATTTTTCTTTTATTTTTTTATACTAAATTTTATAAAAGTTTTTTTTAGAATATAGTATATTGTTTAAAATAATTAATTAAATAAATTAAATAATAGACTATATCTAAAGAATATTATTATATTTATATTATAATTAAATATATATTATACTTTATATATTATCTATATAAAAAAAATATATATATTATAAATTAATTTATAGTTATTAATCTATCTGCTATATCTAATCTTTCTAATTAATAGATATAAATAATTATAAATTATAATAATAATTATATCTTAATCTGATTTTAACTATATAGTTAAAAATTTTTTATATTTTAATCTAATTATTAGATTATGGCCAGATTAAGATTAAGATATAACAGTCAGGTTAAGCCACTCTACTGCTTTTATAATTATTTTTATTATCACTATTATTATTATTATTATTATTATTATTATTATTATTATTACTGCTGTTATTTCTGTTGTTACAGCTATGATTATTATTAATATTATTATTATTTTCATTATAATTTCTTTTTATATAATAAATATCTATCTTTTTTATAGAGTATAAAAAACTAATTTATATATAATTTATTATTTTAATCAGCCAAAGCTTTTAAAATAGTCTGGTTTTTTATAATTCTATTTTTTTATATTTTTTTATAGTTTATTATTATTATAATATTATTATTCTAAATAATATTCTTATTATCTCTGTAATTTATAAATAATAGATAAATAAATGTTTTTTTTAAAAAAAAATATATTTAGATCTGTTCAAGATTAATTTATTTTATAAAATATTAAAATTATAAACTAAAGTTTAGCTTAGTTTATAAATTCTTTTATAATAAACTAGTTTATTAGTATTTTTATAAATATATTAATAATTTTATTAGATATTTTTTTTAAATAAAATTATAATTTTTATTTAATTAAAAAAAAGTAAATTATATAGCTAATAATAAGATTTATTTTTTTTATTAAATTTAATAATTATTATTAGCTAAAGATTTAGATTTAGCTTTATAAGATTTTTTTTATAATTAAAATTAATTAATTCTTTTAATTAAATATATAATATATATTATAATTTCTTAGACTTAAGAATATTTATAATATATATTAATAATAATTACAGACAGAGATATAATAATTATATTTAAATTAGATATAAAATCTATTTTTTATAAATTAAGTAATTAGTTTATTTATTTTTATTTTTATAAATATTTATTATATCTTATATTCTAAATTATAATTAAATAAAAAGTCTTATAAATAATGTTTTTTATTATTTTATTATTTTATTATTTTTTATTTTTTAAATAAAGATTATATTTATAAATAAATTGTCTCTAAGATTATAAATAATATAAATTTATAACTAATTTTTCAATATTATTTATTTTAAAATAATTCTTTTATTTAATTAAGACTTTCAAGAATCTGTTCTAACTTTATAAGATTAATAAAATCTTTTAATAATATTTATAATTATTCTTTTTATAAAAAAGTACTTCTGCAAGTTTATTTTATTTATTTTATAATATTTATAAAATAATAGTATATAAAATATATTATATATTTATAACTTTATAAATAATTCTACTCTATAGACTTATAAATTTATTTATTTAATAATATAATAAAATTCTTTATTTTATAAATCTAGTTTTTTACTAGCCTGTTTTTATAGAAGATATTTTATAAATAATTAAATTATTTTTTTAATATAAAGACTTTTATTTATTTTTTATAATTATAGAATTATTTCTATTTTCTATAAATAAAAATTAGATTTTTGTTTTTTGATATAATATTTTTAAATATATTTAATTTATTTAAAGACTTTGATTTTTATTTTTTTTTATAAAAATTTATTTTAATTACTTATAAGTATTCTATTATAATAATATAAAAAAGAATTTTTTTATAAATATTTATAAGATATTATTATATATAAACTCTATAATAAATAATAAATCTATCTAATTATTTTATTTAAAATTAATATAATTTTATAAGTATTATTTAAGAATATTATATAATTTTTTTAATTTAATTATTAGTTTATAAATAATAAGCTATATTTAGTTTTTTTTTATTATAAATATATAAATAAAATTAAATTAGAAATTTGTTATAAAACTAGTATTATAATTTATAATAATCTTCGCGGGTATATTATATAAATAAAATATTTTTTTATAGAGTGGCTAACAGCCAGGTCAGGTTAGGTTAATTAGAATTTTTATATCTAATCACTAGATTATAATTAGATTAAGAAAATCTTTATATCTAATTATAATATTATAAGAGTGTATGTTGAGATAGTATAAAGAAAGTATATCTATTACAAAGTTAAGATAATATTTGTATTACTTAAAATATTATTACTAGTCTTTTATTTATCTTTTCTTATAAATAAATATATTTATAAAAATTTTATAAATTATATATTATATTAATATAATTACTTTATAAGAAACTATCTTTATAATATAAATATTTTTTATAATATATTATATTATAAAAATTATAAAAATTATTATTTTTATAATTATTTCTTTTCTTAAATTCTTAGCTCTTAAGATTATTATTTATAAAAAATTAGATATTATTAAAACTTCTACTATAAAATCTTCTTTATAAAAAATTAATTTAAAAAAAAATAATTTAATTTTTTTTTTATAATATTTATTTTATATAAGTCTACTGCAGCTGTTCTATATAGCTATAATTATATTATTATTTATTATATTTTAAATCTCTATAATTACAACTAGATAATAAATATTATAAATATCTTTATAATTATAATTAAGTAATAAATATAATATAATATTTTTAATTTAAATATAAATTAAAGCTCAGGATTTAGAACTTAGAATTTTAAAAGAGAATATTTTTTTTAAATTTTTTTTTTTTCTTAATTTTTTTTTTTTTAATCTCTGCGGTCTTTTCTCTCTTAATTATTATTATTATTATAAATAAGTATTTATTTAAAAAATTCTTACAGTTATTTATATTCTTACAGCTATTTTATATTTTTATAATTATTTTATATTTTTTATAACTTATTTTATATTTTTATAATTATTTTATATCTTCGCGGCTTATTTTATATCTTTATAATTATTTTATATTTTTATAGTTATTTTATATTCTTTATAACTTATTTTATATTTTTATAATTATTTTCTATTTTTATAGCTTATTTTATATTTTTATAATTATTTTATATTTTCGCGGCTCTGAAGTATCTGTATTAGATTATAAGATATAATATTTTATAATCTTTTATTAACTTATAGATATTTATTACTTTATAAGTCTAAGATATATATAATCTAATCTAAGAATTATAATTAATTATTTTAATATCTTTCTTTTTATATTATATATTTACTAATTTTTTTTATAAAGAAATTATTATTTTTATTATTAGACTTTTGCTTTTCTTTTTTTTTTTTATTCTCTTCTCTCTTTCTCTCTCCCCGCGAGCATCTGTGCTAAGTAGTTTCTTAAAGAGATTTATTTTATCTTTTCTTTTGTTTTTTGAATAAAGACTGTTCTCGCGAACAAACTTCTTATAGAGTTATAGATAATATAGATTCACAGCTAGTTTTTAGATATTATTCTTACTAGAATAATTCTTTTATTTAATTAAGATTTTTAAGAATTTATTTTAACTCTATAAGATTAATAAGATCTCTGGATAATATTTATAATTATTCTTCTTTATAAAAAAATATTCTTATAAATCTATCTTATTTATTTTATAATATTTATAAAATAATAATATATAAAATATATTATATATTTATAATTTTATAAATAATTTTAGTTTATAAACTTATAAGTCTATTTATTTAATAATATAATAAAATTTTTTATTTTATAAATCTAGCTTCTTACTAGTCTATCTTTACAAAAGATATTTTATAAATAATTAAATTATTTTTTTTAATATAAAATTTTTTATTTATTTTTATAATTATAAAATTATTTCTGCTTCTTATAAGTAGAAATTAAATTTTTTTTATTTTAATATAAATTTTTTAAATATATTTAATTTATTTAAAGATTTTAATTTTAATTTTTTTTTTTTTATAAAAATTTATTTTAATAACTCGCGAGTATTTTATAATAATAATATAAAAAAGTAATTTCTTTATAAAAACTTATAAGATATTATTATATATAAACTCTATAATAAATAATAGATTTATCTAATTATCTTATTTAAAATTAATATAATTTTATAAGTATTATTTAAAAATATTATTTAATTTTTTAATCTGATTATTAATCTGTGAATAATAAGTTATACTTAATTTTTTTTATTATAAATATATAAATAAAATTGGATTAGAAATTCTTTATAAAAATATTATTATAATTTATAATAATCTTCGCGGGTATATTATATAAATAAAAAAATTTTTAATAAAAATTCTTATAAGATTTTCTTTATTAAGATTTTTTTATAAGAAAATAAAATAGATTATTTTATTATATTAGTCTATTATTACTAAAATATTATTAAAAATCTTCTATAAATTTTTAATAATACTAGTACTTATAAATAAATTAGTAATAAAATTTATTATTATCTTTTTCTAGAATTTTATAAATATAAATAAAGATTCTAGCAGTTCTTACTATTTTTTATAAATTATTTTATTATTTTAATATATTTTACAGATCTAATAATATTTATTTATAAAATTATCTATTTTTAATTATTAGAATTATTATAATATTAATATTAGTACTTTTTTATTTATAAAATAATTTATAATAAAATTATTATATAGCTTTATAAATATTTAAAACTTAAGAATATATTTATCTAAAATATATAATTATTCTGCTCTTTCTAAAAAATCTTTATAATTTTTTATTATAAAATTTTATTTATTTTCTTTTTTTTTATAATTTAAAATCTTTAATAGAGTGGCTTAACCTGACTGTTATATCTTAACCTTAACCTGGCTATAACCTGGCGGTCAGATTAAGATATAAAAAATTTTTAATTATATAGTTAAGATCAGATTAAGATATAACTATTATTATAATTATTTATATTTATTAATTAGAAAGATTAGATATAACAGATAAATTAATAATTACAGATTAATTTATAATATATATATTTTTTTATATAGATAATATATAAAATATAATATATATTTAATTATAGTATAGATATAATAATATTCTTTAGATATAGTCTATTACTTAATCTGCTTAATTAGTTGTTTTAAGAGATATATTATATTTTAAAAAAGATTTTTATAAAATCTAGTATAAAAGAAATAAAAAAAAATATAAAATATTTATTCTTTATACTATTCAGAATAATAATTATAATAATATAAAAATTATAAAGACTAGATCTCTATCTTTATCTAAATATATATAATAATTAAAGACTTAGATAAGACTAGTTTTTTTAATTTTAATAATAATCTATTTTCTGAATTATCTTCAAGATTATTTATATTCTTATTTTTATTAATATAAAAAATAGTAATTATCTTATTCTTCTTTTATTTCTTAAGTATAAAGATAATTAAATCTAGATTAAGATTATTAAATATATTCTGATATTTCTTATTTATAGTAAAATAATTAGTATATATTTAAAATATAACTATTTTAATTATATCAGAATTAAGATAGCTCCGGTGATAGTAATAGATATCTTAAGAACTATTAAAAAAATATTTAATACTAATATTATTAATTATAATCAAGAAAAAATCTCTAGCTATTTAATAAAGAATAAAAAATTAATTATAATAGAACTTTTAATAAGCAAGAATATTAATATATTTTATAATATCTAAAATTATATTAGTTTAATTAAAAATATCTTAAGAAGCTATATATTTTTAATATCTAGATATATCTTAAGTTTTTTATATATCTTAATAAGAACTAAATATAAAATAATTTTCTGATTTTTTATAATATATATAATCTTAAAATTTAGAAGAGAAAAAAAGATCTGACTTAAGAAACTTATCTTAGTTTAAGTATTATTATAATTTATAAAGATCTGAGAAACAGAAGAAGAAGACTTAATAATATTTTTTAAAAATAAATTAAATAATTATAATTAATTTATAATTCTAAAGCTGTTTTATAAATAATAGATATAAAAAGATAAAAGCAGAAAACTCTATTTAGTAAATATTAAATTAAAATAAGAACTTGATATAATAATAAAACAGGATTTAGTCTCTAATTATAAATCTGATAGTAGATCTAGTAAGTAAAAATTTATATCTGAAGCTTAGAATTATAAAATAGTCTTTTTTTTTTTAAATAAAGCTGCTTAAGATATAATAGACTAGAATAAAAAATAGATATTTATAAAAAAGATTTATAAAAGATTTTTATAAAATCTTTTATAAGAGCTATAATATTATAATATAGATCTAATATATTTTATTTATTTATTTTATTTATTTAATTTATTTAATCTATTTAATCTGTTTGATCTGTTTAATCTACTTTATCTTAATAATTTAATTATTTATAATCTTCTTAACTATTTATCAGTTTTTAATTTTATTAATAGCTCTTTAAGCTATATCTTATTTATAAATCTAAGAATAATATAATCTAAAAAAAATAATAAAATAGAAGCAGTATATTTATTTTTAGTATTTTAATTAATAATTAATATATAATTTTTTTAGTATTCTATAATATAATTAAGATATATAGCTAAAATAGAATAATAATTATATATTTTTATATATATTTTTTATTATAAGAATAATAATTTTATAAAAAACTGAATTTTATTAATATAACTAGAATTTTCTTATTATTTTTAATAAATAATAATAAAGAAGATACTAATTTCTTTTTTAATTATATTTCTTTAATCTAAAAAGCTTCTTTTTATATATTTTTAGATAACAGTAAAGATAATCAGATTAATAATTATTTAATCTAAATATATCTTAACTGTACTAGAGCTTAAAAAAATATAATAAATAAATCTTAATATTAAGAATAATTAAGATAATTAATTATCTGATTTTTAGTTATATTACAGTTAGATATAAAAATTTTCTTAATCTGATTATAATCTGGCGGTTAGATATAAAAATTCTAATTAACCTGATCTGACCTGGCTGTTAGCCACTCTAATCTTTAAAATCTTTTAGTTTTTTATAGATTTTTTATATTTATTAATTCTTTATTAATATTATAAATATTATAACTAGCAGCTTTACAGAAGAATTTTTATAATATAATTTCTTTATAATAATAATATTATTTATTATCTTTTTTCTATACTTTTTTATATACTTAAAATATATCTATAAATAAGAATTTATTTAATATTTATAAATAGAACTTCTATTTTTATATTCTCTAATTTCTATAGTTTAAATAGATTAAATAATTATTATAAAATTAGTTTATTTAATTTTTTATAATTCTTAGCTATTATCTTTTTTTTATAATCTAAATATTATAAAAATATATTTATATAATTCTGTGTATCTAAATAATAAATAAAATAAAATTAAAATATTATAAATTATTATATTTATTATATCTTTTTTTATAATAGTTCTAGATTTATTATAAAATATTAAAATTTTTATAATTAATAAATATCTTTATTATAAGATCTACTCTCTTTAGCTAGTAGTATTATTTTTTAAATAATTTTATTATTATAAATAATTTTTAATTATAAATTCTATAATTTCTTTTTACTATAATTATTTTTTATAAATAAAATATAATTAAAATTTATTAATTATCTATATTTTTTTATAATAATAGATTATTAATTATAAAATTAAATATATCTATTTTAATATATACTTACTTTTTTTTTTAAAATAGATAATTATAATATTCTCTGTAAATATTATCTTTAGCTATTTAAAACTCTTATAAATATTAATTATAAAAAATTCTATATTAATTTTTTTTTTTTTTTATAAAATTTCTTAGTAAGATTTAGCAATAGAATTATTATTTATAAATATTCTTAAATAAATTATTAATATTAATTTATAAATTCTATAAATTATAATATATTTTTTATATTTTATAATTTTAATTATTTATAGATTATTATAATTTATTCTAATTTTATCTATATATTTTCGCGGCTGATAATAAATTTAAGAAACTTAATTTTTATTTATATAAAATAGTACTTACTTAGCTTTATATATAGATTTATTTTAATTAAGATATATATAACTTTACAAACTTATTTCTTATATATCTTTAAATTTTATAAGTATATTATAATATTATTAAGATAAATAATTATAAAGTTATTTAAGTATTTTATAAATAAAAAATTTATAAAATCTTAAAATTCTGTGAATATATTAATTAGTCTAAATAATATAATTAAATATTTAAATAAATTATATTTTATTTAAAAAATTATTTTTTATTTATAATCTATTATAATTTTTATTTTATAATAAACTTTATAAAAATTAAATTATATAAATTATAATATTTTTATAAGCTGATTAATATAGCTATTAATTTATAATAATAAATATTTATAATAATAAATATTTATTTTAATAATTTATTTATTCAATTTATAATAATTAATATATACTTACAAGCTTTTATTTTTTTTTTATAAAAAGAACTAATATTTTAATAAATAATTTTAAATATTAGATTTATTTATATATAAGATATTTTTATAAATACTCTTAGAGTACTTTCTATTTTATAAATAATATTTTATAAATTAGATTTATTTTTAGTTTATAATCTTTTTTTAGATTAATCTTTAGATTAATATTTAATTATAAAAATAGATAGTCTATTACTTTATTTTTTATAAATATTATTTTAAATTTATAAAACTATTTTAAAAATATTTTTAAATTTATCTTTTTATAGATAGATTTAATTACTATAATTTATAATTATTTAATCTTCAGCTTTTTTGCAAGAAACTCTATTATAATAATATATTATATCTTAATTTATTATTTCTTATAAAATTTTAAATAATATTAATTAAACTCTATAATAGAAGTCTTTATCTAAATTTATAATATATTTAATATAATTTTCTTTATATTAAATATTATAATAGTAATTTTTTTATAAATTTTATAATTATTTTTTATATTTATAAGATTAATCTTGAATATTATAGTTTCTTTTAACTAAATATTATTATTATTTAATAATTTTATAAAAATCTTTATAAATATTATTAATTATTTTATAATTTTTATTATTATTATAAATATTAAGTTTATTTCTATATTTATATTAATTAAGATATTAATTTTTTTAAATAAATTAGTCTTATTCTGCGCAAGTAGTTATTGTTATAGTCTTAGAATAAAATATATTATAAAAAATATATTTATTAATTTCTTATAATTTATTTAGACTATAAGTTATTTTTTAAAATTTTTATTCTTATACTAGTAATAGTTCTTTATAATATAATCTTATTTTTTATAATTAAAATATTTTATTATTTTTATAAATATTAATATAAAGTCTTATAAAATAAATATTTTTAATATATTTAATTATAAAATATTTTTTTATAAAAATTCTTTATAATAATTCTAATTATTAGATTATTTTATCTAATCTATAAATAATAATAATTTCTTTTTTTATAAATAATTAATCTTCTTACTTTATTAATTAATATTTAATCTTAATTTTATAAATAATATAATCAGAGTTTATTTAATAATAAAGAAGTCTGACTATTTATAGATTTTTTATTTTATATTTTATAAAAATAATTTAAAAAATAGATATAATTATACAATATTTAGTTTTTATATTTTATAATCTAGTTTTATTTTTATCTTTTTTTAATATTATAAATATATAAAGTTTTTTTTTTTTTATAAAAAATTATTTTTAGAATTTATAATTATATTTTTTATTTATAATTTTTTAAGTTATCTAGTTATATCTTAAGAAATTTATAAAGATTTATCTAATTATTTTTTTAAAAAAACTTTACAATTTTATTTTTTTATAGATTATTAAATATATAATTTAGATAAATTACTATTATTTATATTTATTAATTTTTATTTTAATTATTAATCTCTATAATAAATCTTTACTAAATAATAAATAATTAAAAAATAATATAATTATAAATATTATAATATTTATTATTTTATAGAAAATATATATATATATTAGTCTTCTTTAATTTTATAAATAAAATATTAGACTTATTTAGAGATTTATAAATTTTTTTATTATTTATAAAAGTTTTAAGTCTCTATTCTAATTCTATAATTTATTAAAATATATTTAATTATTTATAAAGATTCTTAGAGAATAATAGAATTATATTTATTTTAATTATTTTTTTTATAATAACTTTGTGATTAATTTTTAAAAAATTAAAAGAATTCGTATAGATATAATATCTAATATTTTATATAAATATAATTTTAATAAATTATCTTATAAATTTTAAGTAATAAGATTATAAGAATATATATTAAGATAATATAAAAAAAGTATATTTATTATAAAGTTAAGATAATATTTATATTATTTAAAGTATTATTATTAATCTTCTATCTAGCCTTTCTTACAGATAAATATATTTATAAGAATTCTGTAGATTATATATTATATTAATATAATTATTTTGCAAGAAACTGTCTCTGCAGTATAGATATTTCTTATAATATATTATATCATAAGGATTATAAGGATTACTATCCTTATAAATATAGCTAAAAACTAAGTAATTAATTATTTTAATTATTTTTAATATTAAGATTTATTTGTTATATTTCTTTAAGCTTTAGTATAATTGAGATATATCTAGATTAAATAATTATTAATCTAATTATTTTTATTATTATCTAAAAGTATATAAAAAGAAGTTTTTTAAATTAAAAAAATATAATTAAAAAAGAAATCAGTATTTTTTTATTATTATTTATTAGAAATAATAAGAAAATTCTAGTTATATTAATAATATTCAGCTTTTTATAAAATTATTATTTTTATAATAAAAAATATATATAAAAATATATAATTATTATTTTATTTTAGTTATATATTTTAATTATATTATATAAAATATTAGAAAAACTATATATTAATTATTAATTAAAATATTAAAAATAAATATATTACTTCTATTTTATTATTTTTTCTAAATTAGATTATTCTTAGATTTATAAATAAAATATAATTTAAAAAGCTATTAATAAAATTTAGAGTGGCTAACAGCCAGGTCAGATCAGGTTAATTAGAATTTTTATATCTAATTATCAGATTATAATTAGATTAAGAAAATTTTTATATCTGATTATAATATAGCTAAAAATCGGATAATTAATTATTTTAATTATTTTTAATATTAAGATCTATTTACTATATTTTTTTAAGCTTTAATATAATTAAGATATACTTAGATTAAATAATTATTAAGCTGACTATTTTTATTATTATCTAAAAATATATAAAAAGAAGCTTTTTAAATTAAAAAAATATAATTAAGAAAGAAATTAGTATCTTTTTTATTATTATTTATTAAAAATAATAAAAAAATTCTAGTTATATTAATAAAATTTAGTTTTTTATAAAATTATTATTTTTATAATAAAAAATATATATAAAAATATATAATTACTACTTTATTTTAGCTATATATTTTAATTATATTATAAAATATTAGAAAAACTATATATTAATTATTAATTAAAATACTAAGAATAAATATATTACTTTTATTTTATTATTTCTTCTAAATTAGATTATTCTTAAATTTATAAATAAGATATAGCTTAAAAAGCTATTAATAAAATTAAAAACTAACAGATAGTTAAAAAGATTATAAATAATTAAATTATTAAAATAAAGCAGATTAAACAGATTAAATAAATTAAATAAATTAAATAGATTAAATAAATAAAATAAATAAATAAAATATATTAAATTTATATTATAATATTATAGCTCTTATAGAAGATTCTATAAAGATTTTTTATAAATTTTTTTTATAAATATTTATTTTTTATTCTAGTTTATTATATTTTAAGTAGCTTTATTTAAAAAAAGAAATTATTTTATAATTTTAGACTTTAGATATAAATTTCTGTTTATTAAATTTATTAAAATAAATAAAATATAGCAGATATTTTAGTTATATATTAAAATATAATAGATTATATTTATATAAAATTATATTTTAAAATAAAATAAACTATTTTTATAGAGCTTTCTATTTTTTTTTTTTTATATTTATTATTTATAAAACAGCTTTAGAATTATAAATTAATTATAATTATTTAATTTATTTTTAAAAAATATTATTAAGTCTTTTTTTTTTATTTCTTAAATTTTTATAAATTATAATAATATCTAAACTAAGATAAATTTCTTAAATTAGATTTTTGTTTCTCTTCTAAATCTTAAGATTATATATATTATAAAGAATTAAAAGATTATTTTATATTTAGTTTTTTAAAAAAAGCTTTTTATTTTTTAGAATTAATAATAGAAAATAATCTTTTCTAAAAATTATATATAAATTAAAAAATCACTATTGTATTTAAATTAAAAAAAATTATTAATAATATAAAACAGTTTTTAGAAAAATATATTATTTTCTAATAAAATCTTTTATATTTATTATATTATATATTTTTATATTTTATAATATTTAAAAATTAAAAATTTAAAAACTAGTTTTATAAGCTATTATCTCTATAAGAATTATAAAAAAAAATTATTATTAATTATATCTAAATAAATAATTAGTCAGATATTAAATAAAGAGTTATTATAAATATTTATTTATTTTTTTAAAATAAATCTTTTTTAATTATTATCTTTCTCTAGATTTTTATAATTTATAATAAATAGAATTTTTAAAATTAAGTTTTATATTTTATAATTATCTATTGTCTATTATTCTGAATTATTAAATATATTTAATTTAAATAAATAATTAATTTTATTATTTTATTTTTTTATTAAAAATTAAGTTCTTTTAATTAAATATAAATCAAAGAATATTTTATAGAATTATTTAAAGAGATATATATATAATTATTATTAAAATTTCTAAATATTAGACAGATATTAATTATAGTAGACTGCTGAATTAATTTTAATTAAAAAATATTTTTTAATTTAATTAAATATTTTTTAATAAAAAATATAAATTATTATAAGATTTTACTAGACTTCTGATTAATATCTAGATCTTATATTAATAAAAATCTAATTATAATTATTTTATTAATCTTATATAAATATAATCTTGTTTATTAATTATTAAATATAATAATTAATAATATTAATAATAATAATATAATATTTAGTATAATTTTAGCTGAACTCTGAACTTAACTTAATTAAAATATTTAATTTTATAATACTCTAGTTAATTTTAATTTTTTAAAGATTATTTAAAGCTAGTATTATATTTTTTATTTTATTTATATAATTTAGCTTATAATTAATATTCTTTTATAAAAACTTTGGATTAAGATTTTAAATAATATTATTAAATATATATAAAAAAATAATAATAAAAGTCTTAAAATCTTTTTTAATATTTTAAAAATTCTTAAGAAAATATATTCTAGAAGCTGTCTATAAAAGATTAATATAGAATTTTTTTTTATAAAGAGCTTTTAAAAATTTTCTATTAATTAATTTATTATACTAATTTTTAATTATAAATTTAGAAAATTATATAATTTATAAATATAAGCTTTTAATATTATAAAAAATTCTTGCTTATTTAATAATTTAAATTTAATTTAATTTATTATTT
Organism: Aspergillus heteromorphus CBS 117.55; assembly: GCF_003184545.1. NCBI lineage: Eukaryota > Fungi > Ascomycota > Eurotiomycetes > Eurotiales > Aspergillaceae > Aspergillus > Aspergillus heteromorphus. The sequence continues at coordinate 52,013 of NW_020290483.1, read as the reverse complement.
TTTTTTTAATTATAAAATCTGCTGAAACTTAATCTATTTTATAATTTATTAAATACTTAATTTCTATTAAGTAATTAAAAGTTTTATTTAGTATTATAAATATAATAATATTAATTATTTTTATTTTATTATAATTAAATAAAAATAGATAGAATATCTTCTTAAGTTTTTATATCTTTTTTTTTTTTTATTTTCTGTCTTTTTAAGAATAGTAAATCTATTATTTATAAGATTTATAATATTTATAATAATCTTTTTAATTATCTGAATTACTTAATTAATAAATTAAAAAAAAAATAGATATTTTAAAAAAAAAAGATTTTTAAGAGTTTATATAATATATATTAAAAGCTTTAAAAATATTATTATTATATTTATTAGACAGAAGACTATATTTATATAATTATAATTATTTTAAATCTAATATTAAAGCTTAAAAAGTTTAAGAAAAATATATAATTAAATAATAATATTAACTAATATTATAAATATTAAATTATCTTTAAGAAGATATTCTCTTTTTATTTTAGTTAAAATCTAATAATTAATATATTATTAATAGTCTTTAAATTATTATCAAATCTAAATAAGATTTTTTATAATATCTCTAAATATTAGAAACTCTTATTTATAATTAAAATATATAAAGAATTTAAGATATATTTAAATATTAAAAATATATAGCTTCTTAAAATATTTTTAATTAAATTAATATAATTCTAGATATTATAAAATATATTAATATTTTTATTTACTAAAAATTTTACTATAATTAATTTTCTATTTTTTATTAGATAATTAGAGATTTTCTCTTAATTATAATTAATAATATTAATATTAAATATTTTTTTAATAATTCTTAAAATATCTACTATTATTATTAGAGCTGTTTTAATTTTAATATAATTAAAATAGTTATATTTTAAATATATATTAATTATTTTATTATAAGTAAGAAATATTAAAATATATTTAATAATCTTAATTTAGATTTAATTATCTTTATATTTAAAAAGTAAAAAAAAATAAGATAATTACTATCTTCTATATTAATAAGAATAAAAATATAAATAATCTTAAAAATAATTTAGAGAATAGATTATTATTAGAATTAAAAGAATTAGTCTTATTTAAGTCTTTGATTATTATATATATTTAGATAAAGATAAAAATCTGGTTTTTATAATTTTTATATTATTATAATTATTATTCTAAATAATATAAAGAATAAATATTTTATATTTTTTTTTATTTTTTTTATACTAGATTCTATAAAAGTTTTTTTTAGAGTATAATATATCTTTTAAAATAATTAATTAAATAAATTAAGCAGTAGATTATATGTAAAAAATATTATTATATTTATATTATAATTAAATATATATTATACTTTATATATTATCTATATAAAAAGAATATATATATTATAAATTAATCTGCGGTTATTAATTTATTTATTATATCTAATTTTTCTAATTAATAGATATAAATAATTATAATAATAATTATATCTTAATCTAATCTTAATTATATAATTAAACATTTTTTATATCTTAATCTAATTATTAGATTATGGCCAGGTTAAGGTTAAGATATAATGATCAGGTTAAGCCACTCTAATAAAATTAGAAATAGATAAATAATTAAAAAGATTATAAATAATTAAATTATTAAAATAAAATAGATGAAATAGATTAAATAGATTAAATAGATTAAATAGATTAAATAGATTAAATAGATTAAATAGATTAAATAGATTAAATAGATTAAATAGATTAAATAGATTAAATAGATTAAATAAATTAAATAAATAAAATAAATAAATAAAATAGAAAAAATATATTATATCTATATTATAATATTATAGTTTTTATAAAAGTTTTATAAAAATCTTTTATAAAGTTTTTTATAAAGATTTATTTTTTATTTTAATTTATTAAATTTAAATAATTCTATTTAAAAAAAAACTATTTTTTAATTCTAGACTTTAGATATAAATTTTTATTTATTAGATTTATTAAAATAAATAAAATATAATAGATATCTTAGCTATATATTAAAATATAATAAATTATATTTATATAAAATTATATTTTAAAATAAAATAAATTATTTTTATAAAATTATTTATTTTTATTTTTTTATATTTATTATTTATAGAAGAGCTTTAGAATTATAAATTAATTATAATTATTTAATTTACTTTTAAAAATATTATTAAGTCTTCTTTTTCTATTTCTTAGATTTTTATAAATTATAATAATATTTAAATTAAGATAAGCTTCTTAAATCAGATTTTTTTTTCTAAATCTTAAGATTATATATATTATAAAAAATTAGAAGATTATTCTATATTTAATTTTTTTAAAAAAACTTTTTATTTTTTAGAAATAATAACAGAAAATAATTTTTTCTAAAAATTATATATAAATTAAAAAACTATTATTTTATTTTAATTAAAAAAAATTATTAATAACATAAGATAGTTTTTTAAAAAATATATTATTTTTTAATAAAACTTTTTATATTTATTATATTATATATTTTTATATTTTATAATATTTAAGAATTAAAAATTTAAAAATTAGTTTTATAAATTAATATCTCTGCAAGAATTATAAAAAAATTATTATTAATTATATCTAAATAAATAATTAATTAAATACTAAGTAAAGAACTATTATAGATATTTATTTATTTTTTTAAAATAAATCTTTTCTAATTATTATTTTTTTTTAAACTTTTATAATTTATAAAAAATAGAATTTTTATGATTAAATTCTATAATTTATAATTATTTATTATTTATTATTTTAAATTATTAAATATATTTAATTTAAATAAATAATTAATCTTACTACTTTATCTCTCTACTAAAAATTAAGCTTTTTTAATTAAATATAAATTGAAAAATATTTTATAAAATTATTTAAAAAAATATATATACAGCTAGTATTAAAATTTCTAGATATTAAATAAATATTAATTATAATAGATTACTGAATTAGCTTTAATTAAAAAATATAGATTATTATAAGATTTTATTAAATTTTTAATTAATATTTAAATTTTATATTAATAAAAATCTAGCTATAATTATTTTATTAGTTTTATATAAATATAATTTTCTTTATTAATTATTAGATATAATAACTAATAATATTAATAATAATAATATAATATTTAATATAATCTTAGCTGAATTTTAAACTTAACTTAGTTAAAGTATTTAATTTTATAATATTTTAATTAATTTTAATTTTTAAAAATTATTTAAAGCTAGTATTATATTCTTTATTTTATTTATATAATTTAGCTTATAATTAATATTTTTTTATAAAAACTTTAGATTAAAATCTTGAATAATATTATTAAATATATATAAAAAAATAATAATAAAAGTTTTAAAATATTTTTTAATAATTTAAAAATTCTTAAGAAAATATATTTTAAAAGCTGATTATAAAAAATTAATATAAAATTTCTTTTTATAAAATTTTTTTAAAAATCTTCTATCAGCTAGTTTATTATACTAATTTTTAATTATAAATTTAGAAAATTATATAATTTATAAATATATATTTTTAATATTATAAGAAATTCTTATTTATTTAATAATTTAAATCTAATTTAATTTATTATTTTTTTTTAATTATAAAATCTACTAGAACTTAATCTATCTTATAATTTATTAAATATTTAATTTTTATTAAATAATTAAAAGTTTCTTTTAGTACTATAAGTATAATAATATTAATTATTTTTATTTTATTATAATTAAATAAAAATAAATAAAATATTTTCTTAAATTTTTATATCTTTTTTTTTTTATTTTTTATTTCTTTAAGAATAGTAAGTCTATTATTTATAAGATTTATAATATTTATAATAATGTTTTTAATTATCTAGATTATTTAATTAACAGACTAAAAAAAGCAGATATTCTAAAAAAAAAGATTCTTAAAAACTTATGTAATATCTATTAAAAACTTTAAAAATATTATTATTATATTTATTAAACAAAAGATTATATTTATATAATTATAATTATTTTAAATCTAATATTAAAACTTAAGAAATTTAAAAAAAATATATAATTAAATAATAATATTAATTAATATTATAAATATTAAATTATTTTTAAAAAAATATTTCTTTTTATTATAGTCAGAATTTAATAATTAATATATTATTAATAATTTTTAAATTATTATCAGATCTAGATAAGATCTTTTATAATATTTTTAAATATTAGAAACTTTTATTTATAACTAAGATATATAAAGAATTTAAGATATATCTAAATATTAAAAATATATAGCTTCTTAAAATATTTTTAATTAAATTAATATAATTTTAGATATTATAAAATAAATTAATATTCTTATTTATTAAAAGTTTTATTATAATTAATTTTTTATTTTTTATTAAATGGCTAGAGATTATTTCTTAATTATAATTAATAATATCAATATTAAATATTTTTTTAATAATTTTTAAGATATTTATTATTATTATTAAAACTATCTTTATTCTAATATAATTAAAATAATTATACTTTAAATATATATTAATTACTTTATTATAAATAAAAAATATTAGAATATAATTAATAATCTTAATCTAGATTTAATTATTTTTATATTTAAAAAATAAAAAAAATAAGATAATTACTATCTTCTATATTAATAAAAATAAAAATATAAATAATTTTAAAAATAATTTAAAGAATAAATTATTATTAAAATTAAAAAAATTAATCTTATCTAAATCTTTAATTATTATATATATTTAAATAAAAATAAAAATCTAATTTTTATAATTTCTATATTTCTATAATTATTATTTTAAATAATATAAAAAATAAATATTTTATATTTTTTTTATTTTCTTTATGCTAAGTTTTATAAAAGTTCTTTTTAGAATATAATATATTTCTTAAGATAATTAATTAAGCAGATTAAATAATAGATTATATCTAAAGAATAGTATTATATTTATATTATAATTAAATATATATTATACTTTATATATTATAAGGAATGATATCCGCGGGATATGCATACTTACAAGGGTGGAGCCTGTCTTCTCCCGGGTGTATCTGAGTATATATATAGGATTCTAGAGATTTGCAGATAACTATAAATAATATTAGTTTTTTAGCTTAGTAAATAATAACTTCTCTAGATTATAGTCTTATATATTTATTTATAGTTATTAATTATAGATTTGATTCCTGCAGTGCGCTTTAATAAACTAAAGTTTATATTATTTAATTAAGAACTAATTTTAGTAGAACTAGTCCAGTTATATAACTATACTAGCCTGAGAAGATTAGTCTGAGACTTTATTATATACTACTATATAATATAGTAAAATAAAGATCTCTGAATAATATATTTATAATTAATTAAAGTATCTAATTTAGAATTAGAGAGTCTGTGATTTAGAGTTAAAGAGTCTATAATTTAGAATTAAAAAGTTTATAATTAGCTAAAATATCAGAGATCAGAAAATCTATAAAAAAAAGATAATTATAAGAAATAATATCCGCAGAATATATATATTTATAAGAATAAAATCTATCTTTTTTTAGATATATCTAAGTATATATATAAGATTCTAGAAATCTATAAATAACTATAAATAATATTAATCTTTTAATTTAATAATAATAACTTCTCTAGATTATAGTCTTATATATATTATTTATATAAGAAAATATATATATTATAAATTAATCTATAATTATTAATCTATTTATTATATCTAATCTTTTTAATTAATAGATATAAATAATTATAATAATAATTATATCTTAATCTAATCTTAATTATATAATTAAAAACTTTTTATATTTTAATCTAATTATTAAATTATAATTAGATTAAGATTAAGATATAATAATTAGATTAAATTACTTTATTTTTTTAATAAAGATTTTTATAAAATTCTCTTTATTAAGATTTTCTTATAAAAAAATAAAATAGATTATTTTATTATATTAATTTATTATTATTAAAATATTATTAAAGATTTTTTATAAGTTCTTAATAATATTAGTATTTATAAATAAATTAGTAATAAAATCTATTACTATCTTTTTTTAAAATTTTATAAATAAAAATAAAGATTCTAGTAATTTCTATTATTTTTTATAAATTATTTTATTATCTTAATATATTCTGCAGACTTAAGAATATTTATTTATAGAATTATTTATTTCTAATTATTAAAATTATTATAATATTAATATTAATATTTTTTTATTTATAAAATAACTTATAACAGAATTATTATATAATTTTATAAATATTTAAAACTTAAGAATATATTTATCTAAAATATATAATTATTTTATTTTTTATAAAGAATTTTTATAACTTTTTTATTATTAAGTTTTATTTATTTTTTTTATATAATTTTTAATCTTTAAAATCTTTTAATTCTTTATAAATTTCTTATATTTATTAATTTTTTATTAATATTATAAATACTGCAGCTAGCAGCTTCGCGAAAAAATATTTATAATATAATTATTTTATAATAATAATATTATTTATTATTTTTTTCTATAATCTTCTATATATTTAAAATATATTTATAAATAAAAATCTATTTAATATTTATAAATAAAATCTATTTAATATTTATAAATAAAACTTCTGTCTCTATATTTTTTAGTTTTAAAAATCTAAATAAATTAAATAATTATTATAAAATTAATTTATCTAGTTTTTTATAATTTTTAATTATTATTTTTTTTATAATCTGAGTATTATAAGAATATATTTATAAAACTTTATATATTTAGATAATAAATAAAATAGAATTAAAATCTTATAAATTATTATATTTATTATATTTATTATATTTATTATATTTATTATATTTATTATATTTATTATATTTATTATATTTATTATATTTATTATATTTATTATATTTATTATATTTATTATATTTATTATATTTATTATATTTATTATATTTATTATATTTATTATATTTATTATATTTATTATATTTATTTTTATAATAGATCTGAGTTTATTATAAAGTATTAAAAATTTTTATAATTAATAAATATTTTAATTATAAGATCTATTTTTTTAATTAATAATATTATTTTTTAAATAACTCTATTATTATAAGTAATTTTTAATTATAAATTTTATAATTCTTTTTTATTATAATTATTTTTTATAAATAAAATATAACTAGAGTTTACTAGCTGTTTATATTTTTTTATAATAATATAATATTAATTATAAAATTAAATATATTTATTTTAATATATCTATAAAAAATAATATCTGTAGAATATATATACTTATAAAAGTGAAGTCTATCTTCTTCTGGATATATCTAAATATATATATAGAATTCTAGAGATCTGTAGATAACTATAGATAATATTAATCTTTTAATTTAATAAGTAATAACTCTTCTAGATTAATATTTTATATATTTATTTATAATTACTAATTATAAATTTAATTCTTACAGTATACTTTATACTATTTAACTAAGAGCTAATTTTAGTAGAACTAGTCTAGTTATATAACTATACTAGTCCAAGAAGATTAGCCCGGGGCTTTACTATATACTATTATATAATATAATAGAATAAAGACCCCTGGATAGCATGCCTGTGATTAATTAAAGTATCTAGTTTAGAATCAGAGAGTCTATGATTAGTCAGAGTATCTGTGATTGACCAGAGTATTAAGAAGACCAGAGAGAGTCTGTGGAAGAAAGATAGTTATAAGAAATAATATCTGTGGGATATATATACTTATAAGAATAAAGCCCATCTTCTCCCGGATATATCTGAGTATATATATAGGATTCTAGAGATCTGCAGATAACTATAGGTAATATTAGTCTTTTGGCTCAGTGAACAATAACTCCCCTAGATTGATGTCTTACAATATCTTTACTTTTTTTTTAAAATAGATAATTATAATATTTTCTGTAAATATTATCTTTAGCTGTTTAAAATTTTTATAAATATGAATTATAAAAAGTTTTATACTAGATTTCTTTTTTTTTTATAAAATTCCTTAGTAAGATTTATGAATAAGATTATTATTTATAAATATTTTTAGATAAATTATCAATATTAGTTTATAAATTCTATAAATTATAGTATATTTTTTATATTTTATAGTTTTAATTATTTCTAAATTATTATAAATTATTTTAATTTTATCTATATATCTTCGCGGCTGATAATAAAATTAAGAAAATTAATCTTTATTTATATAAAATAGTATTTACTTAGTTTTATATATAGATCTATCTTAACTAAGATTTATATAATCTTATAATTTTATTTTTTATATATTTCTAAATTTTATAAGTATATTATAATATCATTAAAATAAATAATTATAAAATTATTTAAATATTTTATAAATAAAAGATTTATAAAGTCTTAAAACTCTGCAAATATATTAATTAGTTTAAATAATATAATTAAATATTTAAATAGATTATGTTTTATTTAAAAATTATTTTTTTTCATAATCTGCTATAATTTTTATTCTATAATATATTTTATAAAATAAAATTATATAAATTATAATATTTTTAGAAGCTGATTAATATAACTATTAATTTATAATAATAAATATTTATTTTTAATAATTTATTTTTTAGCTTATAGTAATTAATATATATTTATATATTTTTATTTTCTTTTATAAAAAGAACTAATACTTTTATAAATTATTTTAAATATTAGATTTATTTATATATAAAATATTCTTATAAATATTTTTAGATTATTTTCTGCTCTATAAATAATATTTTATAAATTAGTTTTATTTTTAGTTTATAATTCTTTTTTAGATTAATCTTTAGATTAATATTTAGTTATAAAAATAAATAGCTTATTATCTTATTTTTTATAAATATTATCTTAAAATTATAAAGCTATTCTAAAAGTATTTTTAGATTTATTTTTTTATACATAAATCTTATTATTATAATTTATAATTACTTAATCTTTAATTTCTCTGTAAGGAACTCTATTACAGTAATATATTATATTTTAACTTATTATTTTTTATAAAATCTTAAATAATACTAATTAAATTTTATAATAAAAATCTTTATTTAGATTTATAATATATTTAATATAATTTTTTTTATATTAAATATTATAATAATAATTTTTTTATAAACCTTATAATTATTTTCTATATTTATAAGATTTATTTTAAATATTATAATCTTTTTAATTAAATATTATTATTATTTAATTTTATAAAAACCTTTATAAATATTACTGATTATTCTATAATTTTTATTAATATTATAAATATTAGATTTACTTCTGTATCTATATTAATTAAGATATTAATTTTTTTTAATTAATTAATCTTATTTTATATAATAAATTATTTTTATAGTCTTAGAATAGAATATATTATAAAAAATATATTTATTAATTTTTATAATTTATTTAAATTATAAATTATTTTTTAAAATTTTTATTTCTATACTGGTAATACTTTTTTATTATATAATCTTATTTTTTATAATTAAAATATTTTATGATTTTTATTAATAATGATATAAAATCTTATGGAATAAATATTTTTAATATACTTAATTATAAAATATTTTTTTATAAAAATCTTTTATAATAATTCTAATTATTAAATTATTTTATTTAATTTATAAATAATAACAACTATTTTTTTATACATAATTAATTTTTTTATTTTATTAATTAATACTTAGTCTTAATTTTATAAATAGTATAATCAGATTCTGTTTAATAATAAAAAATTTAATAATTTATAAATTTTTTATTTTATATTTTATAAAAAATAATTTAGAAAATAAATATAATTATATAATATTTAATATTTATATTTTATAATCTAGTTCTATTTTTATTTTTTTTAATATTATAAATATATAAAGTTTTTTTTCTTTTTATAAAGAATTATTTTTAAAATTTATAATTATATTTTTTATTTATAATTCTTTGAATTATTTAGCTATATTTTAAAAAATTTATAAAAATTTATTTAATTTTTTTTTAAAAAAGCTTCGCGGCTTTATTTCTTTTATAAATTATTAAATATATAATCTAGATAGATTATTATAATTTATATTTATTAATTTTTATTTTAATTATTAATTTTTATAATAAACCTTTACTAAGTAATAAATAATTAAAAAATATTATAATTATAAATATTATAATATTTATTATTCTATAAAAAAATATATATATTAGTCTTTTTCAATTTTATAAATAAAATATTAAAATTACTTGAGGATTTATAAATTCTTTACTATTTATAAAACTTTTAAGTCTTTACTCTAGTTCTATAATTTATTAAAATATATTTAATTATTTCTAAAGGTTTTTAGAAAATAATAGAATTTTTAATTATTTTTTTTATAATAACTTTGCAGTTAATCTTTAGAAAATTAAAAAAAACCTTTATAAATATAATATTTAATATTTTTTATAAATATAATTTTAATAGATTATCTTATAAAGTTTAAGTAATAAGATTATAAGAATATATATTAAGATAATATTTATATTATTTAAAATATTATTATTAATTTTTTATCTAATTTTTTTTATGGATAGATATATCTGCAAGAAGTCTATAAATTATATATTATATTAATATAATTACTTCATAAGAGACTGTCTCTGCAGTATAAGTATTTTTTATAATATAGTATATTATAAGAGTGATAAGAATTTCTATTCTTATAATATTCTTAATTTCTATTAAACTTCTTAGATTTATTTTAAATCTTTTTATTAGTTTATAAAGAAGAATATTCTATTCTAATAAATATAAAAATGTTAAAATAATTTTATTTATCTAAAAGTATTTTTCTATATTAAACTAATATTTATTCTTTTTAATTTTAATTAAGAAATAATATTAAAAATAAACTTATTTATTTATAATCTAAGAAAATATCTTTTTAATATAATAAAAATAAGAATCTATATATATATATATATTTCTTTAAATAAGTCTCTTTAATGAAGAATAATTATAAGATTTATAATAAAGAATTATTAATAATTATTTGATATATGAAAATCTATAATATAGAATTATATTTAATTAAAAGATATGAAAATAATTATTAATTATAAGAATCTAAAATACTTCTATTTCTTATAAAAGCTATTTAAATGATATATCAAATAAAGTCTTTTTTTAGTAATTTTCTTTTTTTATTTATTATAAAGATATTGAGAATAATTTAACAGATATATTCTTTTAACAAGATTAAAATAATCTAGATAATTAAGATAAATAAATAATATTTTATATATTTCAATTATCTTAGTTAAAGAAATATAGAAAAACTATTATTATTAAATCTTAAAAAATAATATTAATCTCTACAGATGTTATTAATTGATAAAAGAAACTAAAATTAGAATTAAATATATTAGAAAATTAAGATAATTATTAATTAGAATATATAAAAGTTTTTTCTGCAGCTTAGATTTAATAATCTTTATTATTAAATATATTATTAATAACTAGAAAATCCTAATTTTTATAAAATATAAATAATTATTAGAATTTAAGTCTCTGTAAACTAGATTAATATAATAAATATATAATTCTTTTTTAAGAAAATACTCAGAATAAAAAGAGATTTATAAAATTATTATATATAATAACTTTAAATCTAATATAATATAGAATATCTAAAGATTTATATAAAATTATAATATCTACTATAGATTCTATATCTAATATAAATAAAAATATAGCTTACTAAACTTTTTTCTTCTATTGTAATATTCTTAAATCTTAATAATTATTTTTTTATAATTATTAGAATTACTTTTTTAATTAGATAATTAATAATTATAAAAGATTAATATATTTTCTATTTTCAGGTAGTTCAGTAATAAAATCTATATTAATATTCTGTTAAAAATATTTAAATATTAAAAGATCTTCTAAAAATCTATGTTTTTATTTATATCAGACACAGGATCTATAATAAGTATTATAACTTTATATAAATCTTTAAATATTTTATATTATATCAGATTAGAAATACTTATTATTAAGAATTTTATAAATTTATTGTTAATTTAAATATTCTATTAAAAAAGAGTTATATATTTTTATATTAATCTAGTTTATAATAATTTAGACTTTAATATTTATTTATATTTTTTAAAAATTAGAACTCTCTGATTATTAATAATATATTTAATAATAGAAATCTTTAATTTTAAGCTAGAAGAAAATTTCTATATATTTTAATTAATAATTATTCTAATGTTTTAATATATCTAATTCTTATTTTTATTTTTTTTATTAATTTATAATATCTGCAGAGACTAGTATTATTTTTAATAATTTAATAAGAATAATCTCTCTATATTTTTCTAATTAAAATAATGAAAATATTTATAATATTATCTATTTATTCTAATTATTTGAATTATTTTAATTTTATTAAAAGAGTATATCTTCTTGATTATTCTTAATAGCTTTTTAATAAATAAAAAAGAAATTAAACTTATTAAGAAAGAGACTTTATCTAATATATTATTTAGATAATCTTTTTAAAAAATAGAAATATTTTAGATTTTTATAATCTATAATTATTTTAAACTCTTTAATTAAATATAATTTTATATTTTAGATTTTTATATATTAAATAACTACTAATAATATTTTATTACAGATTTTATAATTATTCTTAGCTGAAGAAAGCTATTTAAAGAAATATATATATAAATATAGATTTCTATTTTTATTATATTAAAAGAAATATTCATTTAGATTATAATTAAAAAAGTCTATTTTTAAAATTATTTTTTAATTAGAATTAAAAAAGATAAATAGTAAATACTGATTTAATATAGAAGTATAATTTTAAATAATTAAAATTATTTTAATATTCTTATATTTATTCAAATAAAGTATTTTTTTTAATAAATTAATAAACAGACTTAAGCAGATCTGAGAAGTGTAATATAAATTAATAATAAGAATTAATAAATCTAATAAATTTATATATTTTTTTAATAATAAAGAATTTCTATTTTTATATAATATAAATCTTCTTTGAATATATACTTTTTTTTTATTTAGTTTGAATAATAAATTGTAAATACTCAATTTTCTTTTATTTAAATATATTTTTATTAATATTTAAGTATAGCCCTATTTCTTATATTTTAATTAAAGTTTATTAAAAATCTTAATATTATTACTAAATTTTTAATAAAATAATAAATATATTATTTAAATAAACTAAGCAGAACTTATTTAAATAATTATATAAAATATAATTAATGTATTTCTAAAAAATATTTAAAATATTTATTAAATTAAATAAAATAATAAATTATTTATATAATTTATATTATATACAGAAGACTATTATTTATTTTTAATTTTTTTAATATAAATCTTATAAAATACAGCAGAGATATTTAGCTTAATAAATTATTTAATATTTTTAATCTAATTTAATATCTTATAAATTCGAAAAAGAGAATAATAATTAATTTTAATAATTATATTTAAATTTTAATAATTAATACAGAATTAGAGCCTGCTGTCTAATTTTTAAATAAAAGAAAATAAATATTACAGCTGTAAAGCTGCTTATATAAATAAATCCTTTATCTAATAATTTAATAATTCTTTTTTAAAATATAATAAACTTTTTTTAATATATTATAAAATAATTTTTAAAATAATTATAAAGTCTTATTATTTTTTTATTTCTATTTAATAATATAATTAATTTTTAAGCTGTGAAATAGAAAAAGAAATTTAATGTTTTTTAATTTAAAAAGTCTAAGAAATTATTAATAATACAGAAGAAGATTATTCTTTAAATTTAAATTTAATTTTTTATATAAAGCTTTCTTAATATTCTAAAGTAATATAATAAATATTTTTATATTTATTCTTAAGATTCTTTTTTTAAATCTAGATTTAGAATATAATAGCTGATATCTTAATTAAAAAAGATTATATTATTATTATTTATTTTAATCTTAATTAGAATATTTAGAAATAGATATAATTCTGATTTAATTTAATTCTTCTATTATATCTTCTTAATTAAGATAAATCTAAGATAATATTATACTAAAGCGGATAGTTTATTATATATATATAAATATTAAACTTAAAATATATTCTAGAATTTAGTTATATAGAAATAATATAATTAATTATTTTTTTTTACTAATTTTAATTATTAAAAAGAATATAACAAAAATTAGATTTAAATCTTGCTTTTATATAAATTCTTAACTAATGATTCTATAAATTAAATATTTTGTATTTATTATTATTTAAATATTAATTACTTAATTTATAATAGTTTTCAGAAGTAAGAAGCTAAGATTTATATATATTTTTTAAAAGTTTTTAATTTAGACTAATTATTTTATTTAAATTTTTTTATTTATAATTTTATATAAAGACTATTTCTTTCTTTAATAATTCTTAGAATTATTTAAGATCTTCTTAAATTAATTCTCTTTCTAAATCGCAAGCACGGCTTATATAATTAATTAAATAAATCTTTTTTAATTATATTCTCTGATTAAATATTTTTATTTTTTATAATAAATATAAATATCTATTTTCTTTCTTTTCTAAAGTCTCTATATAATTATTTACTTTACTAAAGAAAAAGTTTATTTATATACTTTCTTATATTAAGCTGATTTTTAATAATTTACAGCTATAATAATATATAAGAGATTTTTATTTATATAAAAAGTAAATTCTTTATATAACAGAGCTGATATATAAATTAAAAAAATTCTAAAATTATTTATAAACAAAATAAATATATATAAAATAAAAAAAGATATTATTATAAGATTTTTATATAAATTTTTTAAATCTTAAAGACTTAATAATATCTGTACAAATATTTTATTTAGTATATTATAATTAAATAAATAATTAAATAAAATAAGAATTAATACTGTATAAGAAGAGATAAAAAATATAATTTAAATATTCTTATTTTTTTTATTAATTTCTGCTGTATCAACAGTTAATTATTAGATTAGCTTAATCTAATTATTCCCCTAACAAAATAAGATTAAAATAAAATTAATATAAATAAATAGAGATCTTAAACTAAATCTTAAAAAAAAAATAATATTATAAAATATATCTTAAAACTATTTAACTTAATTAATTTATTTTATTAAAGTAATATCTACTAAATTATATATCTATATATAATTATAAGATTTCTGAGAATTCTTTTTTAAATATTGGTTATTTCTTTTTATATATACAAGCTTGATTCTTCATAGCTTATAGGTTCTGCCCCTATCAATTATTTATAAATAGATAAAGTTATTAGCAGTAATAATCTTATTTAAATTAATTAATTTAAAAAAATATAATATTATTAAAAACGAACTTACTTATATTTAGAATAAAAAATTATAATTAAATTATATTAAAAAATATTAGATTAAGAATTAATTATATAATAATTAATAAATCTAAATATTTTAAAAATTAGAATACTTATTAAGCTTTATCTTTATATAAGAAAAACTATCTAGTTTTATTAAGATTTAAAAAATTAATAATTATTTAAAGAATTATATCTTTTATCTGATTATATTAATATATTAACTTTATTAAGATATTAAGATTACTTTACAGACAATCTCAGAGCAGTAAGCTGCGTAGGGGTTGGTTACTTCATGATTCCATACAACATATGTTGGAGAATTCTCCATATTGTTCCTGATTTTTTCTGACCGTCTATCTACACCTTTCTTAACCCATCGAAGCTCCGACTCCGGATAAGTCTTCAGAGAATATATCAGAATAGTAACTCAGTCAATTTCACAGAGTAAAAACCTCGTCATATTCAAAAGGGTTGTTCCTTTAATACGCCCCGATTTCTGCCCCGGCTCGCGCAAGCGTCTCGTATACCCGGGGTGGCAGCTTATATTTTACCATTCCCGAGAAAATCATCAAGTCTTTGGCCATGACAAGCAGCTCATCCGCAAGGCCTTGCCGAATTTCATTCTCATAGGCACCAGAGTTCAACCGTTCCCGTTCATGGCCAATGCATGTGATACTCCACATGATCGCATGGCCAACATTGTGAGAAATGATGGCCGGAAAAGACGAAAAGGCTTGAGCGGCGTTTCTAATGTACGGCACAGAGCCCCTAGCTCGTAATGGGAGGATGTTTAGATCATTGATGGCCTATATTATCTGTCAGTCTGCTGGCGAGTATCATGAAAACACAGGGGAAATGACAAAACTTACATCTAGGGCGGGAGTCCACTTAGCTGCCTCCACCTCCATCTTTGCCTCCATCATCCTAAGCAGCAACCCGCATGCGTCGCGATTAACTTGACGGATTTGCTGGTAATAAAGTGCATTTGCGTTGTATAGGCCTATCATGTTCTTCGCCAAAGCCACCGGATCATCCACAGCTGTCAAACTAAGACTGCTTCCGGGTTCCAAATGATTTTCATGCACTGGATCCTGAGTATGCTCAATCATATCAGCCCGAGGCCTCATAGGCTGTAGTTTCAAGGCAGGCCCGCCTAAATCTACAGCAACAGCGTCGGACAGTGCCCGGTTGATTATATCAATGACACGATCGTAATCTTCGGCCAGATGATACAGCAGGACTGCATCAGTGATTAAGCCTTTGTCGTCAGCGATGGCTGCTGCTTGCACGGTTATCGTTTTCAGAAACTCTTCTTGGTCGACTAATTTGATCAAGGTAATACGCTGCTCAATCAATCCTTTGATTCGGCTTCCATCGGATCGGATGTCACCCAGCAATTTAGCAAAGTCCCTGGTTTCAAGTATAAATTCGCGAAGTGCTTCATGGCACACCGAAGCCTGGGATTTGCCAAGAGATCCCGGTAGGTCAGCATTGAGACAAAGCAGGGAGAAATAGTCAACTGCTGCTTCAACATATGCTGTTCGAAATTCTCGCGTATACTGTGTAATCAGATAGCAGAAATTAATCTGAGGGTATTGCTTCACAGTGAAGGATACTGTAGCGGTAAGCCTTAGACCATGAGGACAATTGAAAAGTAATCACTTACATATCTCCTCGCCCGAGGTGTAAAAGTCAGACACACGTAAAAGACCATAATAGGCCAAGGCAATCGCAAAATGCACGGCGGTGATCGGAGCATAAGATCCAAGGTATGAGACAGCTTGCTCAAACATACCCCCAAGAATTTGCAGGAGAAAGAAGGTGCCATAGCCGCCAGGCCCTTCTTGGCCCTTCCCAAAAACTCTTTGACCGATTTCTGCTATGTCAATTTGTATATCTTCGAGTCCGAACACATCCCCCGCAACCTCCTCTGCGCGATCGTCTTCTCTAGCTAAACTGAATTGCAGCCACATCCAATCTTCGACGCTTTGGTTGACCCCATCTAATCGCCTGCGGCTGAGTTCACAACGACCAATAATCTTGTAACAGGCCATACGATAAGGATCAACTGTATTGTCAGGCGCATTGCGAGAGCGTTGTTGGTATTCACCGTTGATTCTCTGCTGTAGGTCCCTGGGTAATCGTTTGTTCTGGGCATATGTAGTCATATAGGTTACGAATTTGTGATCCAAAGACCGGAAACCTGGGTCCTGGCTCACATACTCCGCAGCCTCTGTGACAAATCCACATCGGAGAAGGTAAAATATGAGAATCCAGCAATAATCCTGGTCAACCATCTGTAACTCAGTACCATCAGGGGCAAGATCCTTCCTTACTGCTCTGAGGCGAATGTAAGCACGGATTTTATTGATCACGGTTGGTATGCCGCCAACTTGCGCTTCCCGAGGGTTTTTGGCGATCACACTTTCAACCTCATCGTAGAATAACTTCTCCAGGAATGATCTGGAGCCCTCAATGATCCGCTTCCTCAAGCTTACTGCTCTTCGGGAACTCGGCACTTCATCCAAATAATCTTGGGAAAATTGCCGTTCCTTCAGTGCAACTGGGTCTGACGCGTTAGTCATATTTGAGGTCTCCCCCACAATATTTATCAGAGCCCTGTAAGCATCATAAAGTTGTCGAGGTACCTAGCACGGTTAGTCGACAAGAAATAAGGCTCTATTGCTAGAACTTACATCACCACCGACATGACCTTCGACATCAGAGAACTCGTGGAGGACAGGGAAGGTCCGCGTGTGTAGTCTAGCAGAGTTAAATAGCCGGATTTTGTCTGCGTAATAGCCCATTTTTTCTCGTAAAAAGCGAAGATCGGAGTGACCGCCTACACTGTCGTTGCGGTCTATTTGATCCTCAAAAAGCTGGATGCTCGCCGTCCCTGTACCAGGTATCCCGATAACAGATTTTTCCAAAGCAGAGCGTCCAAACACGCTTCTCCGAGCCGTAGACAAAGGAGCATTAGCAGATGCTGAGCCAAACTGCTTGGTTCGTCCCATGGAATGTCCAAAGCCACCTCTTGCATCACCGACGCCATCATCCTTCTGTGCCAGCCCAAAGTGCTGAAAAATCTTTCGTCGTTGTTCTTCCCAATCCATGTCTACTTTTCCCTCCAAAAAAGAATCAAAGTCCCTGTGAGCCCTAGAAAGGCTCTCAGTAATCATGACCTGACGACCACGTTGCTGTATATTTTTCAGGAACTTCTGGTTGTCTGGGTCAAAAGGCTCTTGTTCTTTCAAACTTGTCGCCATCAATGCCTGTGGGTCTAAAGCTTTGAGATCCCGCAGGGCATGGCCTGGTGAGACACCTGAACCAGCGAGAAGATAGTGGCTGAGAAGGGTATTTGTATGGTCAGCCGAACTTCCTCTAAAAAAAGTATGCGCGTATATTGCAAAGATCATACTTACGCTTTGGTGTGTTGCGCATGTTGTTGAAGTTCCTTCGAGCCTCCAACACCAAGTTCTCTGGCCTTTCTGCGGATATCGTCCAGCCCCAATTGAAGGCTGGGTAGCTCCTCAAAGTTGCCAGCTTGGCCGATGGCAGAGATCGGTCTCTTTTTGCCGCGCTCCAATAGACTGTTGAAGAACGCAGGCTGGGTTATTTGACTGGATGGGAGTTCCATATGCCTCTGCGTCGGATCCTGGCCGAGAATCGAGCCTGGTATGAATTGCTGCTGCGTTTGTGACTGCTTGGCGGAGTCAGTACCGCCTGTAAGACTCGGCCTGGGTGTGTTTCCGAATAGATTGGTTGGACTATTTGTAGGAACTGCAGTTGCCGGTTGTGTTGCAGCCCCTAAGCCAGCACCGCCAAACAGGGTGCCGGAGTTTGCAGACGCCATTTGGTAGCTGACCGTTCTGTTTCTCTGGCTATCGTTCAACCCCCGCTGCAAATGCTTTTTGGAAAGCTATTGTCAGCATAGATATACAATGTATCTTTGGTGAAACGTTGATACATACTGGTTGGAAGAGCACCAATCAAGTTTGTGTATGGAGAGAGTTGCCTATTATCTTGTTTGTTTACTTCGGTGGAATTGAACGACTTCTGACGGCGTCCACCTCCAGATTCAGCAGGCATGTCGGACTTTTTGTTTTGCCGAGCTGTCCGGGGCGGAACTGCCGCCCCAAAGCGCTGAAGGGGAAGATCTTATATTCTTGCAACAACCCTAACTCACCAGTCTACACAGTGGTAGGTTTTCCAAGGCCCCCGAAGACTGTTATACAATGCCTGTATTTCAAGCCAAGACATTTCGACGTGCAACAACTGCGTCATCTACAATTGGGGAACGGATTGGTGCATCATACAGAGCCCGTCTACCAAGGCATCCATTCCTACTCTTCGGCTTCCCTTTCATCATCATCATCGTTGCCGGATCTTTTGCTTTAACACCTGCTGCTGCTCTGAGGTACGAGCGGCATGACCGCAAGGTCAAACAACTAAGCCAAGAAGAGGCGATCAGTCTGGGCCTCAAAGGGCCTGATGGCGAAGAAGGTATCAAACGTAATCCACGCAGGAGGATTCTTGGAGACGAACGAGAGGAGTACTATGTAAGTGTGCAATCTGCTCCGTGGTTATCTTTCTTCTGATTCAATCGACCATTAACGGCTGGCCTTTTCCTTTCGCGCAGAGGCTTATGGCCAAAGACCTTGATGACTGGGAGCAGACCAGGGTACAACGCTTCAAAGGCGAGCCTGATGGGAAGCTTTGAAAAAGAAGTAACTTTAACTTGCACTTTATAATTGGTATAATTTGTATCTGATGTTCCCAATTTGACCTTGTTCGCAGAAAATATCCAGTTATCTTTAATCTGATATTGGTCATGATATATCGCAGGCCGCATATCCGCATATCTTTAGGAAAATAACTACTATTCTGTTGCGCTATCTCTCCGTAGACTCGAGAACTAATCATTAAAATAAGCTAAATCAAGAAGATCCTTCTCCGTACTTTTCTGAGATTTACCCTATAAATCAGACTTGCTCTTTTTTATCCATCAATTAAACCACATAAAATTGAATTGTTTGCAAGCAACCATTTTTATTAATTGCCCAGGTTCTCTATGGTCTGCTGCGGCCAGTACAGAATACTGCACATAACAGATAATGAAGTGGCAAAGATCCAGTGTGGTGTGTACGGGTGTAGTAGATAGTACGGAGTATTGTGTGTGTAACTGACCCCTACGCGGCTTATCACTCTGAGATTGTCTGTAGAGCAATCCTAATATCTTAACAAAGTTAATATATTAATATTATCTTTTTTTAAAAATTATATATTTTATTAAGTTATATCTTTTAAAGCTATTATAATATTTATTAATTATTATATAATTAAGAAATAAATTCAGCAGGCTATCTATATATTAAAATATATCTATAAATTTAATATTATATAATTTATATAAGAATACAAGATATTACTATTAGTATTTAGACTTTATATTAAATAAAAAAAGAGTTTTTTATAATAATTAAAAATATTTTTATTAAAAATTAAATAAAGCTCAGGATCTTGCTTTATTATATTATATTTAATTATAAATAATATGCTTAAGAAGATATGTATAAGTATTAAGTTTATTTATTTTAACTTTTATAATTAATAAAAGATAATTTTCTAGATAATTTTCTAGATAATTTAAGAGATATTCTAAATAAAAAGGAAATACAATTAAGCTATAAATATTAATAAAGAACAGACTTATAATTCAGAGATATTTGAAGATTAGTTTGAATAATATAAAGAGATTATATTAAAGTATAGAATTATTTTAACTATAATATTTTATAATATTTTATTTGTTTAATCTATCTAGAAACTTATATTTCTTAAAAGCTGTAATAAAAAGACTTAAGTAGTAATCAGTATTCTAGAAAATTTATAAAAAACTTTTATAAAATTTTTTTAATATTATAATATAATCTTAGAAAGACTCAGTAAAGATCTTTTATAAAATCTTCTAATAAAATCTTAGAATATTATTAAAACTCACTATTAAGTATATAATCTTTTATTAAAATAAAATCTATTTATTTTTAAATTTTTATTTATAGTCTTAAACTGTATCTTATTTATTATTTCATTTTTAGTGTATTTATATTATATCTTATTTAAAATTTTATACTCAGTCTGTCTGTATTATATTTTATTTATTATTCTTTATTTAGATATTTTATTAATAATTATTGTCTGTCTAAATTATCTTTTTATTACTTTAGTCTATCTGTATTTGAATATTAAAAACTATTTATAAAAGTTTTTTTTAATACTTTTTTATTTATAAATAGCTTCTATAAAAGACTAATAAAATCTTTAAATAATATTTATAATTATTTTTTTATAGAAAAATACTCTTATAAGTCTATTTTATCTATTTTATAATATTTATAAAATAGTAATATATAAAATATATTATATATTTATAATTTTATAAATAACTTTAATCTATAGACTTATAAATCTATTTATTTAATAATAGAATAGAATTCTTTATTTTATAAATCTAGCTTTTTATTGATCTGTTTTTATAAAAAATATTTTATAAATAATTAAATTATTTTTTTTAATATAAAGTTTTTTATTTATTTTTTATAATTATAAAACTGTTTTTATTTTTTATAAATAGAAATTAGATTTTTCTTTATTTTAATATAAATTTTTAAAATATATTTAATTTATTCAGAGATTTTAATCTCTGCTTTTTTTTTTATAAAAATCTATTTTAATTACTTGCAAATATTTTATTATAATAATATAAAAGAATAATTTTTTTATAAAGATTTATAAGATATTATTATATATAAACTCTGTAATAAATAATAAATTTATTTAATTATTTTATTTAAAATTAATATAATTTTATAAATATTATTTAAAAATATTATTTAATTTTTTAATTTAGCTATTAGTCTGTAAATAATAAATTATACTTAATTTTTTTTTAAAAATATATAAATAAAGTTAAATCAGAAATTTTTTATAAAAATATTATTATAATCTATAATAATCTTCGCGGATATATTATATAAATAGAAAATCTTTTAAATAAAGATTTTTATAAGATTTCTTTATTAAGACTTTTTTATAAAAAAATAAAATAGACTATCTTACTATATTAATTTATTATTATTAAAATATTATTAAAAATCTTTTATAAGTTTTTTATAATACTAGTACTTGTAGATAGATTAATAATAAAATTTATTATTTTTTTTTTAAAATTTTATGAATATAAATAAAGATTTTAATAGTTCTTATTATTTTTATAAATTATTTTATTGTTTTAATATATTCTATAAACTTGATAATATTTATTTATAAAATTATTTAATTTTAATTATTAAAAATATTATAATTTTAATATTAATATTTTTTTATTTATAAAATAATCTATAATAAAATTATTATATAATTTTGCAAGTATTTAAAGCTTAAGAATATATTTATCTAAAATATCATAGTAGGCCGCTGGTGCAAGTTATCGGGAGGTTATGACTAGTTATAGCCAGTTATATAACAGTTCTTAATAATTACTAATTAAAATAAATAATAAGTATATCTATTCTATTATATATAATAATTATACTAGTATTTATATATGATTTTAAAACTATATTTAAGAAAATAATAAGAAATTAATTATTTAAAGCTTATTTTATAATTATTTATTATTATTAAAAACTTATTATTTTTTTATTTTTAATCTATCTATAAAGAATTATATTATTATTTCTTTTTTTTTATATTAAATAAGTTTTTTATAAATTATTTATTATTATTTTATTATTAATTTATCATTATTTTACTTTTTTTTTATATATATTATATTTTTTTTTCTTATTAAATTCTCTTCCTCTTTTTTTTTATATTATTCTTTTATTTTCTTTTCTTTCTTTTTCTTTTTTTTTAATTTTTTATTATTTCTCTTTTTTATATTTCTTTATAAATAAATTATTATAGAAAAAACTATTAGTATTAAAATAGTAAAAATATTTAAAATATGTTAAAAAAATAATTATCTATTAATTAAGATAAAGAAGAAAAAAAAAGAAAAAAAATAATTTTTATATAATTTAAAACAGTTTTTCTTTCGCAGGATCCTGTAGAACTGCAGTAAATAATATTAATAATAATATAAAAATAAAACTATTCAGAGAGTTTTAATAAATAATACTAATAATAATATAAGAAAAAAGCTATTTAGATAATTATTTTAAAAATATATTTTATATAAATAGTAAGACAGAATAGCAGAATAATAATCTCTAAATTAATAATAGAAAAAACTGATTTTTTTATTATAATTATTAGAGCTATATTACTACTATTATTGAATAATATAATTATAATAAAGAATCTTATAAAAAATATTTATAAAATCTTTTTAATAATATTAAATAATAATAATATTATTATTCTGCTTGAGCTTATTCTTTTATAAAAATTAAATATAGTTTTTATTACTGCAAAAAACTTCTACAGATAGTTTATTAATAATTATAAAATAAATTTATTAAAAAATATAAAAAATTAATAAATATTAGAGAAAATATAATCAGCAGAAATAAAGATTAATAATAATATAAAAACTTATTAAGAAAATATATAATATAATAAAAGAAAGATATAGATATATATCTATATAAATAAATATATCTTAGTATAAATAAATATATTCTAGTATAAATAAAATTATAGATTTTAATAATAATTATTTAAATTATATATTTTATAATTTAATATTATAGTACTAAATAAAGTATTATTTATTTAATTATATTAATTAAATATATATATT
Source organism: Aspergillus heteromorphus CBS 117.55 (assembly GCF_003184545.1). Taxonomy (NCBI): domain Eukaryota; kingdom Fungi; phylum Ascomycota; class Eurotiomycetes; order Eurotiales; family Aspergillaceae; genus Aspergillus; species Aspergillus heteromorphus. The sequence continues at coordinate 27,766 of NW_020290483.1, read as the reverse complement.
ATAAAATTACTTAAATATTTTAAATTATACTAGTATTACTATATATATTCATAATAATATTATAATTAATTAAATATATTCAAAAATACAGTTATAATAATAAGATTTAATTTATTAAGAAATATAATATTTATTATTTTATATTTAATATATCTATTATCATAGATAAATATTATCTATATATTAAACTTATTAAGATATTATAAATATATTCAGTAATATAAGATATTATTTATAGTCTTTATTATTTTATAATACTATAAATTATTTAGATTTTTATTAATATTTATAAAATATACTTAAATATATTCTCTATTTTCTACTTCTTTCTAATTATTATTTAGAGTTTTATTAATATTTATAAAATATATTTAAATATATTCTTTATTTTCTGCTTTTTTTAATAATTATTTTTTCTTTATTTTAAAAAGTATTTTCTTTTTTTTAATAAACTGAAGAATCTTCTAATCTTACTTTTTTAAGATTTTTTTTATTATTAAGATAATAGTATTCTATAGAAATCTTTTATAGAATATTTTAGTTTAATATTACTATCTTTTAGAAATTTTCTTTTTTTTAATAAACTAAAGAATGTTTTAATCTTATATTTTTAAGATTTTTTTTATTATTAAAATAATAATATTCTATAAAAGTCTTTTATAGAATATTCTAGTTTAATATTAATAATTTCTGGATATTTCTTTTTAATAAATTAGAAAATTTCTTAATCTTATTTTCTTAAGATTTCTTCTGCTATTAAGATAATAATATTTTATAAAAATCTTTTATAAAGTATTCTAGTCTAATATTAATATCTTTTAGATTTTTTCTCTAAATTTATTATAATCTTTAAATTATAGACTTTTAATATTAAGACTTTATAGAATAATTATACAGTACTAATAAAAATATTATATTTAATAATATTATTTAAAGAGTTATAATCTATTTCTGCAAAGATAAATATTTTAAAAAGATATATATATAATTTTCTGCTTATATTATTAATAAAAATATATATTATATTAATTAATTTTAATACTTAGATATATCTCTCTCAGCAGTTTAGTCTGTTCTGATATATATTTTTAAATAAAATAATAAAATATTAATAAAACTTAAGAAATTAGATTTATATTTTATATCAGATATTTTATAACTAAGAATTAAGTTTTTAAAAATATAACTTAGTAAATTTAACTTTTTTAAAATTATTATTCTAGCAGTTATTATCTTATTACTAATAATAATAATAAACTAATTCTAAGCACACAGAATGTGCAGAATCTGGTAAATACTAAAATAAAAATAAATATATATCTAATTATAAATAATATAAATCTTATAATATTATAATATTTAGTAACTTTTATTAAAAATATTAAAATCAGAATACAGAGCACAGAGGATATTACTAGACAGAATTCTTATAAAAATTAATAGATAAATAATAATCAGAAATAAAAAGAAATAAATAAATAATACTTTTTAAAAACTTAGATAAATAAAATACTTAAAAGTCTTATAAATATTCAAAAGAATATTATTAAAATTAAAGATAATAAATTATTAATAGAGATATATAATCTGACTTATAATATAATTAGATAATTTCTAGAAATTATAATTAATATTTATTCTATATTTATAAAATGTAGTTTTTATTTATAAATAAGAAATACTTTTTATATGTAATTTATTTTATTATAAAACTATTTTTATTAAATTATAATCAAATAATAATTTTTAAATTATATTTAATTTTATAATATTTATATATAATTATCTGATTTAAGTAAGATTATATTATTAGTAATTATTATTATATATAAATAATAATAAATAAATATTTTATAACTGTAAGTAACTATAATATAATCTAATTATTATTATAAATAATAGTTTAAAAATGTTCTAAAATAGTTAATAAATATAGTAAACTATTAGATATATATAAATAATAATAAGCTACTATCTTTGACTTTTACTGAACTATGCTGTGACCCTCTATATACACGCCTCCGGGCCCCTATGATATAATTATTTTATTTTTTATAAAAAACTTTTATAATTTTTTTATTATAAAATCTTATCTACTTTCTTTTTCTTTATGATTTAAAATTTTTAAAATCTTTTAATTCTTTACAGATTCTTTATATTTATTAATTCTTTATTAATATTATAAATACTACAGCTAGCAGCTCTGCAGAAGAATTTTTATAATATAATTTTTTTATAATAATAATATTATTTATTATTTTTTTTCTATAATTTTTTATATATTTAAAATATATCTATAAATGAAAATCTATTTAATATTTATAAATAAAATTTCTATCTCTGTATTTTCTAATTTTTATAATCTGAATAGATTAAATAATTATTATAAAACTAATTTATTTAATTTTTTATAATTTTTAATTATTATTTTTTTTATAATTCAAATATTATAAAAATATATCTGTAGAATTCTATATATTTAAATAATAAATAAAATAAAATTAAAATACTATAAGTAATTATATTTATTATATTTATCTTTATAATAGTTCTGGGCTCGTCGCGAAGTATTTAAGAATTTTATAATTAATAAATATTTTAATTATAAAATCTGCTTTCTCTAGTCAGTAATATTATTTTTTAAATAATTTTATTATTATAAATAATTTTATTATTATAAATAATTTTATTATTATAAATAATTTTATTATTATAAATAATTTTATTATTATAAATCGTTTTTAATTATAAATTCTATAATTTCTTTTTATTATAATTATTAGAGTGGCTAACAGCCAGGTCAGATCAGGTTAATTAGAATTTTTATATCTAACTGCCAGATTATAATTAGATTAAGAAAATCTTTATATCTGATTATAATATAGCTAAAATTTAGATAATTAATTATTTTAATTATTTTTAATATTAAAATCTATTTATTATATCTTTTTAAGCTCTAGTATAATTAAGATATATTTAGATTAAATAGTTATTAAAGTAATTATCTTTATTATTATCTAAAAATATATAAAAAGAAGCTTTATAAATTAAAAAAAAAAATTAAAAAGAAATTAATATTTTTTTTATTATTATTTATTAAGAATAATAAGAAAATTCTAATTATATTAATAAAATTTAGCTTTTTATAAAATTATTATTCTTATAATAAAAAATATATATAAAAATATATAATTATTATTTTATTTTAGCTATATATTTTAATTATATTATATAAAATATTAGAAAGATTATATATTAACTATTAATTAAAATACTAAAAATAAATATATTATTTTTATTTTATTATTTTTTCTGAATCAGACTATTCTTAGATTTATAAATAAAATATAGCTTAAAAATTATTAATAAAATTAAAAATAAATAAATAATTAAGAAGATTATAAATAATTAGATTATTAAAATAAAATAGATTAAATAGATTAAATAGATTAAATAAATTAAATAAATTAAATAAATAAAATAGATAAATAAAATAAATAAAATATACTAAATCTATATTATAATACTATAGCTTTTAAAAAAGATTTTATAAAGATTTTTTATAAACTTTTTTTATAAATATCTATTTTCTGTTCTAGTTTATTATATTTTAAGTAATTTTATTAAAAAAAATTATTTTATAATTATAGATTTCAGATATAAATTTTTATTTATTAAGTTTATTAAAATAAATAAAATACAGCAGATATCTTAGTTATATATTAAAATATAATAAATTATATTTATATAAAATTATATTTTAAAATAAAATAAATTATTTTTATAAAGTTTTCTGCTTTTATTTTTTTATATTTATTATTTATAAAATAGCTTCAGAATTATAAGTTAATTATAATTATTTAATTTATTTTTAAAAAATATTATTAAATTTTTTTTTTTATTTTTTAAATTTTTATAAATTATAATAATATCTAAATTAAGATAAGCTTTTTAAATCAAATCTTTTTTTCTTTTTTAAATCTTAAGATTATATATATTATAGAAAATTAAAAAATTATTTTATATTTAAATTTTTAAGAAAAGCTTTTTATTTTTTAGAATTAATAATAAAAGATAATTTTTTTTGAAAATTATATAAAAATTAAAAAACTATTATTTTATTTTAATTTAAAAAAACTATTAATAATATAAGATAGTTTTTAAAAAGATATATTATTTTTTAATAAAATCTTTTATATTTATTATATTATATATTTTTATATTTTATAATATTTAAGAATTAAGAACTCAGAAACTAGTTCTATAAGCTATTATTTTTATAAAAATTATAAAAAGAAATTATTGTTAATTATATCTAAATAAATAATTGTCAACAATATGGGCAGACTGGCCAGTTCACTGCCTAAGGCTCACCAGTTTGCGGCCTCAGGCTAGTTGATTATCTTAGACCATCAGTTAGCAGACTGATAATTTCAAGTTCCGCCTATCCCGCAGTAAAGTAAGAGATCTTATTTTTATTAATTATTCTAGTCTTTATTTAATCACTAGTTTTATTATTCTCGGCCCTGTTTTATTTATATAATTTTTATATAATTTTTATATAATTTTATATATTTTTATATACTTTTGATAGCCAATTAGCTATAAATATAAATAAAAAAATCTCTCAGTTTTTAATTAGTTTTTTAATAAATTTTAATTAAGTTAAATCAGCTTTTAGTTTTTTTTTATTTATCTAATCTTTACTTCTTTTATCTTTCTCTTATCTTTCTTTTATTTTTATCTTATTTTTATCTTACTTTTATACTTAATTTATATAAGAAAGTAAGAGTTTAGTAAAGTCTTTCTGAGAGATTAAAGAAAAATTCTTACTTAATTATCTAATTTTTAATTTTTTTTATTTTTTACTTCTCTTATCTTTCTCTTACTTTTATCTCACTTTTGTACTTAATTTATATAAGAAAATAAAAGTTTAATAAAGTCTTCTTAAAAAAAGTTCTTACTTTTTAAGAAAAGTTCTTAGTTATAAGCCTAATTATATTTTTATATTAATTCTTTATTAATATCTCTAAGACTCTTTATATTTTTTTATTTCTCTTATTTTTATTTTATCTCTAACTTAAAATTTATATAAAAAATTATAGAATTTTTAAGTAAAAAATAAGATCTATTTAAATTCTTAAATTCTTTTAATTATTTCTTTATTATATTTTAAAATCAGTAATTTAAGAAAATTTCTATTATTTTTAATAATTAATCTGATTGATTTCTTTGAATTAATCAAATTTGATTATTTATTATTAATAAGAGTATCTGAGAATATATAAATCTAGATTTATCTAAGAAATTTAATTATTCTATCAAGCCAGTTGCTATATCTATTTCAGACTTTAATTATTATATTATTTTAATAGTAAATCTCAGTAAATCAGATTATCTTCTATATTAGAAAATTATAAATTAATTTAATTATTAATTTAAGAAATAAAAGAAAATTATCTCTGAACTAGTCTCTTTAAGTTTATTAATAAATTCTATATTAAGCAAGTAAAATCAGTATATTATATTTAATTTAGAAAGATCTTATTAAATTTTATAAGTTCTAAAGAAGAGAATTATCTCTATTAATCAGTTCTATATAAGAAAAATTATTAATAAATATTATAAACTATAATTCTCAGAAACAAAGAGTTTTATTAAGAATTATATAACTTAATAGAAGCTTATTTATTTAGAAATAATAAAACTAAAATTAAATAAGATTATTAGTTCTATTTAAATAATTTATAATTTTTTTAAATCAGTTCAGAAAATAATAAGTAATTTTATAATAATTTAATAATTAAAATTAATTAATAATAAGAATAATCAGAAAGAATTATCTAAGTTTCTTAAGATAATATAAAGAGTATATAATTAGATTTATCTAAATTTCTAAATTAGATAATCTATTAAATTAGTTAACAGTAGCAGTAATAAAATTAGTTATATCTTTTTTTAAGATCTTTTAGATAATTTTAAATCAACTGTTTTAACAACTGTTTTAATAACTAAATTAAAACAAACTTTCTAAAATAATAAAATATTAATAAAAAAATAAAGATTTAAGAATCGGTCCTGCTTATATAAATTAGACAAAAATAATAGATTTTATAATTTTAATAATTATTTCTATATTAATAAAAAACTAAGAGATTCTAAATAAAAGTCTGAGATTAAAATCTTAAATTATTTTAGAAATATTTTTAGAAATAGCTCTAAACTAAGATATTTCTTTAAATAATACTATCAGGCTTATTAAATATTATCTTTATTTAATAAGAATAATAAAGTAACTAATAAAGCAGAAAAGATCTTCTTAGTAATAAATTAATAAACTATCTATTTAAAATAATTATTAATATTCTATTTATTTTAATAGATTTTTAATACTGCTTCAGATAATTATATCTGTAATTTCTTAAATTTCTTTATTAATTATACTTTTATTATAAATAAAAGTAAATTAGTAAGAATAAAAGATACTATCTTAGTTATTTAAGATTATAGAATAGTTATTTTTTATTCTACTTGCTTAAATAAAAAAGATCTATATTTTAAACTTAAAGAAGTGATCTATATTTTTTAATTTTATATAAATATTCTCTCAGCTGCAAAAGCTGATGAAAAGAGACTATTTCTAAATAAAAAAAATAGATTTTTTAAATAAGCAGATAAAACTTTATTATATTAAATTAAGAAAATTAAAAAAATATATTATATTTAATAGAAATAAAAATCTAGTTCTGTTATAGTTATTATTATTAAGATAAGTTAGTTAATTATCTCAGACTTATTAGTTTGCGATCTTAAATTAATTAAACTCTTAGAATACTAATATATAATATCTGGAATAGCTAAAGAATAATATAAAAAATTAGAATATTCTAATAAAAAAGTTTTAAATTATTTAAGTAATTTAATTCAGAGAATTAATATTATTAATTTATTAAAACAGACTAGCTCAGATAAGCTAAGCTAAATTAAAAAATATTTTATATATAAAATTAGTTAATCAGAAAGATAAATTTCAAGGCAAAAATTTAAGAAAAAAAGTCAGATATTTAAATTAATTTATTAAGACTTAATTTATATAATAAATAAAATTAATAAATAGAGATATATTAGTTATTTTTATTATTTCTATTTAAAATTTTATTTAGAGCAAGTTCTAACTTTTAAATCAGATATTTCAGAATTAATTATTAATATAATTTAATTAATTATTAATCAGTTTAAGATAATACTTAAGAGATTTTATTCTAATTAGAATTAAAATCTTAATATCTTTCTAATCTGAACTAGTATTAAAGATTTATTAATTAATTATTTACTAATTTATCAGCCAGAGTAAAATTTATATACAGAAAGATCTAAAGCTCTAATTATTTTTAAAATAAGAAGTTTATTAATTAATTTAGGACTTCTTATATTTTTATAATCTGAAATAATAGATTTAACTATTTTTATTCTAAACAGAATATTAAATAAATAACTAAATTAGAAAATATTATATAAAATTATCTAAAAAAATCTTTTATAATTATCTAAGAAATCAGATATTTTCTGTTTAAGAAAATATAAATTATATATTTATATTTAAATCAATAATTTATTTAAAGAAAATAAACTAGAGTTCAGAGTTCTAATTAGTTATCTAATTAATTATTAGATAACTAATATTTGGCAGATCTAAATATCTATTTTTAAAAAAATAATTTCAGCTTGTGATATTATTTTTAATAAAAATTTTAATTATAAATAATATACTGAATTAGAAAATCTATTAATAAAGCAAGAAATAACTAAATTAGTTAATTCTATTTAGTTAGAATAATCAGATATCTTTATTTTTAAAGAATCTGAAAAATCTGATATAGATAAAAATCTTTCTAATTTAGAAATATTAAAATAAATATCTAAATTTTTATTAGATAATTAATTAGAATAAGACTAGTTAGCTACTAAACCAAGCCAGTTAATAGTCTTAAATAATTAGTTAAATATCTTATAAAATAATAATATAATTATAGAGAATTTATTATTTTTACTATCTGATTTATTTTCTTTATTATCTTAGATTTTTATTAATAATTTAAATATTAATAAGCTGATTAATAAAACTAAGTTCTTAGATATTAAATTAATTAGAGATCTGAAACAGATCTACTCAGAATTATTTAATTTTAATTCTAAAAGAGCTAGACTTACTCTTTAAGTTATTTAAATAATAATTAATTATATTAATAAAAGTGAAATTCTCTATATTAATTTTTTATTACTTTTATCTCTATCTATTAACTGGCAAGAAATAAGAAATTATATATTTTTAAGCTAATTTACTTAGACTGTTAAAATTAAAATTAATTAATTAAAAGTCTTAAATACTTAAAATATATATTTAATTTATAAAACTAATAGAGCTGAAGTATTATTATTAAAATAGATATTTTTATATAAATTTAATAAAACTAATTATCTGACTAATTTTAAAGTCTGAATTTATATTAGAGATAATTTGCAGATATCTGATTAATTAAAAATATATATTAATATTTTTATGACTAGATTTATATAGATTCTTTTGACTCTAATTATTATATTTAATCTGGAAATTAATTAACTGAATATAATTACTGTCTTTTTTAATAATTTTATTAAAAAAAAAATCTATATAGATTTAATTTCTGGATTAGAAAATAAATAAACAGTTTTTCTATTATAGAAAGCTCTATATAAATTAAGATATTTATTATTTCTTTAATAAAATATTCTGAAACAAAGACTAATAGTTCTAGAACTTAAATTTATTTAGAAAGATTAATATATCTTTATTAATAAATTTATAATTTTAATAATTTTTATAGATAATATAATTTATATATTTTATAAATTAAATTATTAAAAATTTAATAAATTCAAGCAAGAATTAATAATATTATTTAAATTTAAAGATCTTAAAGAGATTAATTTATTTCTTAATATTTAAATCTTATATAATCGCCCAAATAGAAAGTTATAGATTTAATAATTAAATTATATTAATAAGATTATTAATAAGTTTAATTTAGAACAAAGAAAAAGCTCTAAATTTTTATTTTTAAGTAAGAAATTAATAAAGGATCCACTCTATCAGGCTACTATTAATTAAATTTATAAATTTTAATAAAAAATAGAATTAGTTCTATATTCTGCAGTTTAAACTAGGTCTAATATTATTAAATTATATTAATTAATTTTAAAATATTTAACTAATTTAAGTTCTAAATATCTCAGAACTATAAATTATTTAATTTTCTATTTAGAAAAAATAAAGAACTTAATTATTAAATTTAGCTCTAGTTCTATTTTATTTTATATAGTTAGTAATACTAGTTTTACTGATAATTAAGATTATACTAGCTTAATAGAGTATATTATTTATTTATTTAATAGCTTTATTAATTAGCTAAGTAAGAAATAATATTATATAATTTTTTTAACTATTAAAGCTAAATTATTAGCCCTAATTATTATAGTTAAATAATTTCTTTAATAAAGAAGATTTTTTAAATAAATAAAATTTAATTCTAATTAATATTTCTTTATATTATATAATAATTATTAAACAGTTAAAATTCTTACTAATAAGAATTTCTTATTTTAAACTAGTCTAAAATATATTAATATTACTAATTATTAATTAAGACAAGAAGTTCTGAATAAAATAATTAATATTTAATAAATATTTATTAATAAAATATAAGCAGATAGCCTGACTAAGCAGTTTCTTGATTAGAAATATACTTAATTTATTAAATAATTAAATATAATAATTTATTAAATTCTATTATTATTATTTTTTATTTTTAGTAATTTATTTATTCCAGTTTTTCTAATATTTTATCTTATTAAAACTGCGGGAATATATTAATAATATAGATAGACTGACTAGTTTATTATTTAAGATTTATTAATTTATAGTCTTAGATTAGTTAACTATCTTAGATTATTAATTAATAGATTAATAATTCTAAGTTTTATCTATCCCGCAGTAAAGTAAGAGATCTTATTTTTATTAATTATTCTAGTCTTTATTTAATTACTAATTTTATTATTCTTAGTCCTGTTCTATTTATATAATTTTTATATAATTTTTATATAATTTTATATATTTTTATATACTTTTAATAGTCAATTAGCTATAAATATAAATAAAAAGATCTCTTAGTTTTTAATCAATTTTTTAATAAGTTTTAATTAAGTTAAATTAGCTTTTAATCTCTTTTTTATTTATCTAATCTTTACTTCTTTTATCTTTTTCTTATCTTTCTTTTATTTTTATCTCACTTTCACCTCACTTTCGTACCTAATTTATATAAGAAAGTAAGAGTTTAGTAAAGTCTTTCTAAGAGATCAGAGAAAAGTTCTTACTTAATTATCTGATCTTTGATTTTTCTTATTTTTTACTTCTCTTATCTTTCTCTCACTTTCACCTCACTTTTGCACCCAATTTGTATGAGAAAGTGAAAGTTCAATAAAGTCTTCTTAAGAAAAGTTCTTACTTCTTAAGAAAAGTTCTTAATAATTAATTAAATATTAAGTAAAAAGTTATTATAGATATTTATTTATTTTTTTAAAATAAATCTTTTTTAATTATTATCTTTTTCTAAATTTTTATAATTTATAATAAACAGAATTTTTAGAATTAAATCCTATATTTTATAATTATTTATTACTTATTATTTTAAACTATTAAATATATTTAATTTAAATAAATAATTAATCTTATTATTTTATTTTTCTGCTAAAAATTAAATTTTTTTAATTAAATATAAATTAAAAAATAATTTATAAAATTATCTCAAGAGATTTATATATAGCTGTTATTAAAATTCTTAAATATTAAATAAATATTAATTATAATTAACTATTAAATTAGCTTTAATTAGAAAATATTTTTTAATTTAATTAAATATTTTTTAATAAAAGATATAAATTATTATAAATTCTTATTAGATTTTTAATTAATATTTAAATTTTATACTAATAAAAATCTAGCTATAATTATTTTATTAGTCTTATATAAATATAATTTTATTTATTAATTATTAGATATAATAATTAATAATATTAATAATAATAATATAATATTTAATATAATCTTAGCTGAATTTTAAACTTAATTTAATTAAAGTATTTAATTTTATAATATTTTAATTAATTTTAATTTTTTGAAAAACTTATTTAAAGCTAGTATTATATTTTTTATTTTATTTATATAATTTAGCTTATAATTAATATTCTTTTATAAAAACTTTAAATTAAGATTTTGAATAATACTATTAAATATATATAAAAAAATAATAATAAAAATCTTAAAATCTTTTTTAATATTTTAAAAATCTTTAAAAAAATATATTCTAGAAGCTGTTTATAAAAGATTAATATAAAATCTTTTTTTATAAAAAATTTTTAAAAATCTTCTATTAGCTAGTTTATTATACTAATTCTTAATTATAAATTTAGAAAATTATATAATTTATAAATATAAGTTCTTAATATTATAAAAATTTTTATTTATTTAATAATTTAAATCTAGCTTAGTCTATTATTTTTTTTTAATTATAAAATTTATGAAAATTTAATTTATTTTTTAATTTATCAGATATTTAATAATTATTAAATAATTAAAAGTTTTATTTAATGATTATAAGTATAATAATATTAATTATTTTTATTTTATTATAATTAAATAAATAATAGATTTATTATTCTTAAAAAAATAGAAAATAAAAAGAAAAAAAATATAAAAGCTTAAAAAAATATTTTATCTATTTTTATTTAATTATAATAGAATAAAAATAATTAATATTATTATATTTATAATATTAAATAAAACTTTTAATTATTTAATAAAAATTAAATATTTAATAAATTATAAAATAGATTAAGCTTTAGTAAGTTTTATAATTAAAAAGAAGATAATAGACTGAGTTAGATTTAAATTATTAAATAAATAAGAATTTTTTATAATATTAAGAATTTATATTCATAAATTATATAATTTTCTCAATTTATAATTAAGAATTAATATAATAAATTAATTAATAAAAGATTTTTAGAAATTTTTTATAAAAAGAAATTCTATATTAATCTTTTATAGATAATCTTTAAAATATATTTTTTTAAAAATTTTTAAAATATTAAAAAAGACTTTAAAACTTTTATTATTTTTTTTATATATATTTAATAATATTATTTAAAATCTTAATTTAAAGTTTTTATAAAAAAATATTAATTACAAGCTAAATTATATAAATAAGACAGAAAATATAATACTGAGTACTGACTTTAAATAATCTTTAAAAAATTAAACTTAATTAAAATATTATAAAACTAAGTACTCTAGCTAAGTTAAGTTTGAAATTTAGCTAAGATTATATTAAATATTATATTATTATTATTAGTATTATTAATTATTATATCTAATAATTAATAGATAAGATTATATTTATATAAAACTAATAAAATAATTATAGCTAGATTTTTATTAATATAAGATTTAGATATTAATTAGAAATCTAATAAAAGCTTATAATAATCTATATTTTCTATTAAAAAGTATTTAATTAAATTAAAAAATATTTAATTAAATTAAAAAAATATTTTTTAATTGAAACTAGTTCAGTAGTCTACTATAATTAATATTTATTTAATATTAAAAACTTTAATAATAATTATATATATATTTTTTTAGATAGTTTTATAAGATATTTTTTAATTTATATTTAATTAAAAAAACTTAGTTTATAGCAGAGAAATAAAATAATAAAATTAATTATCTATTTAAATTAAATATATTTAATAATTTAAAATAGTAGATAATAAATAATTATAAAATATAGAATTTAATTCTAAAAAGTCTGTTTATTATAAATTATAAAAGTCTAAAAAAAAATAATAATTAGAAAAGATTTATTTTAAAAAAATAAATAAATATTTATGATAGCTTTTTACTCAGTATCTAATTAATTATTTATTTAAATATAATTAATAATAATTTCTTTTTATAATTTTTATAAAGATAATAATTTATAAAACTAGTTTCTGAGTTTTTAATTCTTAAGTATTATAAGATATAAAAATATATAATATAATAAATATATAAGATTTTATTAAAAAATAATATATCTTTTTAAAAGCTGTTTTATATTATTAATAATTTTTTTAATTAAAATAAAATAATAATTTTTTCATTTATATTAGAGTGGCTAACAGCCAGGTCAGGTCAGGTTAATTAGAATTTTTATATCTAACCGCCAGGTTATAATCAGATTAAGAAAATTTTTATATCTAATTATAATATAGCTAAAAATTAGATAATTAATTATCTTAATTATTCTTAATACTAAGATCTATCTATTATATCTTTTTAAGCTTTAGTATAATTAAAATATACTTAGATTAAATAATTATTAATCTGACTATTTTTATTATTGTCTAAAAATATATAAAAAGAAGCTTTTTAGATTAAAAAAATATAATTAAAAAAAAAATTAGTATCTTTTTTATTATTATTTATTAAAAATAATAAGAAAATCCTAGTTATATTAATAAAATTTAACTTTTTATAAAATTATTATTCTTACAGTAAAAAATATATATAAAAATATATAATTATTACTTTGTTTTAGCTATATATTTTAATTATATTATAAAATACTAGAAAAACTATATATTAATTATTAATTAGAATATTAAGAATAAATATATTACTTCTATTCTACTATTTTTTCTGAATTAGACTATTTTTAGATTTATAAATAAAATATAGCTCGAAGAGCTATTAATAAAATTAAAAATTAATAAATAATTAAGAAAATTACAGATAATTAGATTATTAGAATAAAGTAAATTAAATAAATTAAACAGATTAAATAGATTAAATAGATTAAATAAATAAAATAAATAAATAAAATATACTAGATCTGCACTATAATATTACAGCTTTTATAAAAATTTTATAAAAATTTTTTATAAATCTTTTTTATAAATATTTTTTATAAATCTTTTTTATAAATATTTATTTTTTATTTTAATCTATTATATCTTAAGCAGCTTTATTTAAAAAAAAGATTATTTTATAATTTTAAGCTTTAAATATAAATTTTTATTTATTAAATTTACTAAAATAAATAAAATATAACAGATGTCTCAGCTGTATATTAAAATATAATAGATTATATTTATATAAAATTATATTTTAAAATAAAATAAACTATCTTTATAGAGTTTTCTATTTTTATTTTTTTATATTTATTATTTATAGAATAGCTTTAGAATTATAAATTAATTATAATTATTTAATTTATTTTCAGAGAATATTATTAAGTCTTTTTTTTTTATTTCTTAGATCTTTATAAATTATAATAATATTTAAATTAAAATAAGCTTTTTAAGTCAGATCTTTTCTTCTTTTCTAAATCTTAAGATTATATATATTATAAAGAATTAAAAGATTATTTTATATTTAGCTCTCTAAGAAAAGCTCTCTATTTTTTAAAATTAATAATAGAAGATAATCTTTTTTAAAGATTATATATAAACTAAAAAATTGCTATTTTATTTTAATTAAAAAAAATTATTAATAATATAAAACAGTTTTTAAAAAAATATATTATTTTCTAATAAAATCTTTTATATTTATTATATTATATATCTTTATATTTTATAATATTTAAGAATTAAAAACTCAGAAACTAGTTCTATAAGCTATTATTTTTATAAAAATTATAAAAAAAAATTATTATTAGTTATATCTAAGTAAATAATTAATCAGATATTAAATAAAAAATTATTATAAATATTTATTGATTTTTCTAAAATAAATCTTTTTTAATTATTATCTTTTTCTAAATTTTTATAATTTATAATAAACAGAATTTTTAGAATTAAATTCTATATTTTATAATTATCTATTATCTACTGTTTTAAACTATTAAATATATTTAATTTAAATAAATAATTAATCTTATTATTTTATCTTTCTGCCGAAAATCAAGTTCTTTTAATTAAATATAAATTAAAAAATATCTTATAAAACTATTTAAAGAGATATATATATAATTATTATTAAAACTCTTAAATATTAAATAAATATTAATTATAATAAATTACTAAATCAGCTCTAATTAAAAAATATTTCTTAATTTAATTAAATATCTTTTAATAAAAAATATAGATTATTATAAGATTTTACTAGATTTTTAATTAATATCTAAATCTTATATTAATAAAAATCTAGCTATAATTATTCTATCAGTCTTATATAAATATAATCTTATTTATTAATTATTAGATATAATAATTAATAATATTAATAATAATAATATAATATTTAGTATAATCTCAGCTAAATTTTAAACTTAACTTAATTAAAATATTTAGTTTTATAATATTCTAATTAATTCTGATTTTTTAAAAATTATTTAAAGCTAGTATTATATTCTTTGTTTTATTTATATAATTCAGCTTATAATTAATATTTTTCTGCAGAAACTTTAAATTAAGATCTTAAATAATATTATTAAATATATATAAAAAAATAATAATAAAAATTTTAAAATCTTTTTTAATATTTTAAAAATTTTTAAAAAGATATATTCTAGAAGTTATCTATAAAAGATTAATATAAAATTTTTTTTTATAAAAAGCTTTTAAAAGTTTTCTATTAATTAATTTATTATATTAATTCTTAATTATAAATTCAGAAGATTATATAATTTATAAATATAAATTTTTAATATTATAAAAAGTTTTTAAGAACTTTTCTTAAGAAGTAAGAACTTTTCTTAAGAAGACTTTATTGAACTTTCACTTTCTCATACAAATTGGGTGCAAAAGTGAGGTGAAAGTGAGATAAAGATAAAAGAAAGATAAAAGAAAAATAAAAGAAGTAAAGATTAGATAAATAAGAAAGAGACTAAAAGCTGATTTAACTTGATTAAAACTTATTAAAAAACTAATTAAAAACTGAGAGATCTTTTTATTTATATTTATAATTAATTAGCTATTAAAAGCATATAAAATTATATAAAATTATATAAAAATTATATAAAAATTATATAAATAGAACAGGGCCGAGAATAATAGAATTAGTAATTAAATAAAGACTAGAATAATTAATAAAAGTAAGATCTCTTATTTCGCTGCGGGATAGACAGAACTCAGAATTATTAATCTATTAATTAATAATTTAAAACAGTCAACTAATCTGAGACTATAAATTAATAAATTTTAAACAGCGAACTGATTAGTCTGTCTATATTATTAATATATTCTCGCAGTTTTAATAAGATAAAATATTAGAAAAACTAGAGTAAATAAATTACTAAAAATAAAAAATAATAATAATAAAATTTAATAAATTATTATATTTAATTATTTAATAAATTAAGTATATTTCTGATCAAGAAACTGCTTAGTCAGATTATTTATTTATATTTTATTAATAAATATTTATTAAATATTAATTATTTTATTCAGGGCTTCTTGTCTTAGTTAATAATTAATAATATTAATATATTTCAGACTAGTTCAAAATAGAAAATTTTTATTAGTAAGAATTTTAACTGTTTAATAATTATTATATAATATAAAGAAGTATTGATTAGAATTAAATCCTATTTATTTAAAAAATCTTCTTTATTAAAGAAGTTACTTGATTATAGTAATTAGAGCTAATAATTTAGCTTTAATAGTTAAAAAAATTATATAATACTATTTCTTACTTAGTCAATTAATAAAACTATTAAATAAATAAATAATATATTTTATTAAACTAGCGTGATCTTGATTATCAGTAAAACTAGTATCACTGACTATATAAAATAAAATAGAACTAGAACTAAATTTAATAATTAAGTTCTTTATTTTTTTTAAATAAAAGATTAAATAATTTACAGTTCTAAGATATTTAGAACTTAAATTAATTAGATATTCTGAAATTAACTAATATAATTTAATAATATCAGGCCTAGTTTAAACTATAGAATATAGAACTAATCTTATTTTCTATTAAAATTTATAAATTTAATTAGTAATAGTCTGATAGAGTGAATTCTTTACTAATTTCTTATTTAAAAATAAGAATTTAGAGCTTTTTCTTTGTTCTAAATTAAATTTATTAATAATCTTATTAATATAGTTTAATTATTAAATTTATAACTTTCTATTTAAGCAATTATATAAGATTTAAATATTAAGAAATAAATTAATCTTTCTAAGATCTTTGAATTTAAATAATATTATTAATTCTTGCTTAAATTTATTAAATTTTTGATAATTTAATTTATAAAATATATAAATTATATTATTCACAAAAATTATTAAAATTATAAATTTATTAATAAAGATATATTAATTTTTTTGAATAAACTTAAGCTCTAGAACTATTAGTCTTTGTTTTAAAGTATTTTATTAAAAAAATAGTAAATATCTTAATTTATATAGAGCTTTTTATAATAAAAAAACTGTTTATTTATTTTCTAATTTAGAAATTAGATCTATATAGATTTTTTTCTTAATAAAATTATTAAAAAAGACAGTGATTATATTTAATTAGTTAATTTTTAGATTAAATATAGTAATTAGAACTAAAAAAATCTGTATAGATCTAGCTATAAGAATATTAGTATATATTTCTAATTAATCAGATATTTATAAATTATCTCTAATATAAATTTAGACTTTGAAATTAGTTAGATAATTAGTTTTATTAAATTTATATAAAAATATCTATTTTAATAATAATACTTCAGCTCTATTAATTTTATAAATTAAATATATATTTTAAATATTTAAGATTTTTAATTAATTAATTTCAGTTTTGATAGTCTAAGTAAATTAGCTTGAAAATATATAATTTCTTATTTCTTATTAGTTAATAGACAAAGATAGAAGTGATAAGAAATTAATATAAAGAATTTTATTTTTATTAATATAATTAATTATTATTTAAATAATTTAAAGAGTAAGTCTAACTTTTTTAAAATTAAAATTAAATAATTCTGAGCAGATCTATTTTAGATCTCTGATTAATTTAATATCTAAGAACTCAGTTTTATTAATTAGTTTATTAATATTTAAATTATTAATAAGAATCTAAGACAGTGAAGAAGATAAATTAGATAATAAAAATAATAAATTCTCTATAATTATATTATTATTTTATAAGATATTTAACTGATTACTTGAGACTGCTAACTAGCTTGATTTAATAGTTAACTAATCTTATTTTAATTAATTATTTAATAAAGATTTAGATATTTATTTTAATATTTTTAAATTAGAAAGATTTTTATCTATATCAGATTCTTCAGATTCTTTAGAAATAGAGATATCTGATTATTCTAACTAAATAGAATTAATTAATTTAGTTATTTCTTATTTTATTAATAAATTTTCTAATTTAGTATATTATTTATAATTAAAATTTTTATTAAAAATAATATTATAAGCTAAAATTATTTTTTTAAGAATAAATATCCAGATCTGTTAAATATTAATTATTTAATAATTAATTAGATAACTAATTAGAGCTCTGAGTCCTAGTTTATCTTTTTTAAATAAATTATTAATTCAGATATAGATATATAATTTATATTTTCTTAAATAAAAAATATCTGATTTCTCAGATAATTATAAAAGACTTTTTCAGACAGTTTTATATAGTATTTCTTAATTTAGTTATTTATTTAATATTCTGTTTAGAATAAAAATAGCTGAATCTATTATTTTAGATTATAAAAATATAGAAAGCCCTGAATTAATTAATAAACTTCTTATTTTAAAAATAATTAGAGCTCTGGATTTTTTTATATATAGATTTTACTCTAATTAATAAACTGGTGAATAATTAATTAATAGATTTTTAATACTAATCTAGATTAGAAAGATATTAAGATTCCAGTTCTGATTAAAATAAAATCTCTTAAATATTATTTTAAACTGATTAATAATTAATTAAATTATATTAATAATTAATTCTGAAATATCTGATTTAAAAGTTAGAGCTTGCTCTAGATAAAATTTTAAATAGAAATAATAAAAATAGCTGATATATCTCTGTTTATTAATTTTATTTATTATATAAATCAAGTTTTAATAAATTAATTTAAATATCTGATTTTTTTTCTTAAATTTTTATCTTAAAATTTGTCTTTCTGATTAGCTAATTTTATATATAAAATATTTTTTAATTTAGCTTAGCTTATCTGAGCTAGCCTGTTTTAGTAAATTAATAATATTAATTCTCTGAACTGAATTACTTAAATAATTTAGAATTTTTTTATTAAAATATTCTAATCTTTTATATTATTTTTTAACTGTTTTAGATATTATATATTAGTATTCTGAGAGTTTAATTGACTTAAGATTGCAAACTGACAAGTCTGAGATAGTTAACTGACTTATCTTAATAATAATAATTATAGCAGAACTAGATTTTTATTTTTATTAAATATAGTATATTTCTTTAATTTTTTTAATTTAATATAATAGAGTTTTATCTGCTTGTTTAAAAAATCTATCTTTTTTATTTAAAAATAACTTTTTTTTGTCAGCTTTTACAGCTGAGAGAATATTTATATAAAATTAAGAAATATAGACTATTTCTTTAAGTTTAAAATATAGATTTTTTTTATTTAAATAAATAAAATAAAAAATAATTATTCTATAGTCTTAAATAACTAAGACAGTATCTTCTATTCTTATTAATCTATTTCTATTTATAATAGAAGTATAATTAATAAAGAAATTTAAGAAATTACAGATATAATTATCTAAAGTAGTATTAAAAGCTTATTAAGATAAATAAAATATTAATAATTATTTTAAATAAATAATTTATTAATTTATTACTAAGAAGATCTTTTCTGCTTTATCAGTTACTTTGTTATTCTTATTAAATAAAAACAGTATTTAATAAGCCTGGCAGTATTATTTAAAAAAATATCTTAGTTTAAGATTATTTCTGAAAGTATCTTTAAAATAATTTAAGATTTTAATCTCAGGCTTTTATTCAGAATCTCTTAGTTTCTTATTAATATAGAAATAATTATTAAAATTATAAAATTTATTATTTTTATCTAATTTACATGAGCAGGGCCGATTCTTAAATCTTTATTTTTTTATTAATATTTTACTATTTTAGAAAGTTTATTTTAACTTAATTATTAAAATAGTTGTTAAAATAGTTAATTTAGAATTATTTAAAAAATCTTAAAAAAAGATATAGCTGATTCTGTTACTGCTATTATTAATTAGCTTAATAAATTATCTAATTTAGAAATTTAGGCAAATTTAATTATATACTTTTTATATTATTTTAAGAAACTTAGATAGTTCTTTCTGATTATTCTTATTATTAATTAATTTTAATTACTAAATTATTACAAAATTGCCTATTATTTTCTGAATTAATTTAAGAAAGTTATAGATTACTTAAATAGAACTAGTAATCTTGCTTAATTTTAGTTTTACTGCTTCTAAATAAACAAGCTTTTATTAAATTATATAATTCTTAATAGAATTCTTTGTTTCTAAGAATTGCAGCTTATAATATTTATTAATAATTTTTTTTATATAAAATTAATTAATAGAGATAATTCTCTTTTTTAGAACTTATAAAATTTAATAGAATCTTTTTAAATTAAGTATAGTATATTAATTTTGCTTACTTAATATAAAATTTATTAATAAACTTAAAGAGACTAGTTCAGAGATAATTTTCTTCTATTTCTTGAATTAATAATTAAATTAATTTATAATTTCCTGATATAAAAGACGGTCTGATTTACTAAGATTTATTATTAAAATAATATAATAATTAAAGTCTGAAATAGATATAATAACTGGCTTGATAAAGTAGTTAGATTTCTTAGATAAATCTAGATTTATATATTTTCAGATATTCTTATTAATAATAAACAATTAAATTTAATTAATTCAAAGAAATCAATCAGATTGATTATTAAGAATAATAGAAACTTTCTTAAATTATTAATTTTAAGATATAATAAAAAAATAGTTAAAAGAATTTAAGAATTCAGATAAATCTTATTTTTTATTTAAAAATTCTATAATTTCCTATATAAATTTTAAGTCAGAGATAAAGTAAAAATAAGAGGAACAAAAAATATAAAAAGTTTTAAAAATATTAATAAAAAATTAATATAAGAGTATAACCAGGCTTATAACTAAGAATTTTTCTTAAGAAGTAAGAACTTTTTTTAAGAAGACTTTATTAAACTTTTACTTTCTTATATAAATTAGGTGCAAAAGTGAGGTAAAAATAAGATAAAGATAAAAAAAAGATAAGAGAAAAATAAAAGAAGTAAAAATTAGATAAATAAAAAAAAGACTAAAAGCTGATTCAACTTGATTAAAACTTATTAAAAAACTAATTAAAAACTAAGAAATCTTTTTATTTATATTTATAGCTAATTAGCTATCAAAAGTATATAAAAATATATAAAATTATATAAAAATTATATAAAAATCATATAAATAGAACAGGGCTGAGAACAATAGAATTAATAATTAAATAAAGACTAGAATAATTAATAAAAGTAAGATCTCTTGCTCTGCTATAGAATAGGCAGAACTCAAAATTATCAGTCTGCTAACTGATGGCCTAAGGCAGCCAACTGGCCTGAGGCCGCAAACTAGTGAGCCTTAGACAGCGAACTGGCCAGTCTGCCCATATTGTTGACAGTTTTTATTTATTTAATAATTTAAATCTGACTTAGTCTACTATCTTTTTCTTAACTATAAAATCCGCTGAAACTTAATCTATCTTATAATTTATTAAATATTTAATTTTTATTAAATAATTAAAAGTTTTATTCAGCACTATAAGTATAATAATATTAATTATTTTTATTTTATTATAATTAAATAAAAATAAATAAAATATCTTCTTAAATTTTTATATCTTTTTTTTCTTTTGATTTTCTATCTCTCTAAGAATAATAAGCCTATTATTTATAAAATTTATAATATTTATAATAATTTTTTTAATTATTTAAATTATTTAATTAATAAACTGAAAAGAAAACAGATATTTTAAAAAAAAAAAATTCTTAAGAACTTATATAATATATATTAAAAGTTTTAAAAATATTATTATTATATTTATCAAATAAAAAATTATATTTATATAATTATAATTATTCTAGATCTAATATTAAAGCTTAAAAAGTTTAAGAAAAATATATAATTAAATAATAATATTAATTAATATTATAAATATTAAATTATCTTCAAAAAGATATTCTCTTTTTATTTTAGTTAAAATCTAATAATTAATATATTATTAATAATCTTTAAATTACTATTAGATCTGAATAAGATTTTTTATAATATTTTTAAATATCAGAGACTCTTATCCGCAGTTAAAATATATAAAAAACTTAAGATATATCTAGATATTAAAAATATATAGCTTCTTAAGATATCTTTAATTAAACTAACATAATTCTAGATATTACAGAATATATTAATATTCTTATTTATTAAAAATCTTATTATAATTAATTTCTTATTCTCTATTAGATAGCTAGAGATTTTCTCTTAATTATAATTAATAATATTAATATTAAATATTTTTTTAATAATTTTTAAAATATCTGCTATTATTATCAGAGCTGTTTTAATCTTAATATAATTAAAATAATTATACTTTAAATATATATTAATTATTTTATTATAAATAAAAAGTATTAGAATATACTTAATAATCTTAATCTAGATTTAATTATTTTTATATTTAAAAAATAAAAAAAAATAAGATAATTACTATCTTCTATATTAATAAAAATAAGAATATAAATAATCTTAAAGATAATTCAGAGAATAAATTATTATTAAAATTAGAAAAACTAGTCTTATCTAAGTCTTTAATTATTATATATATTTAGATAGAAATAAAGATCTGATCTGTATAATTTCTATATTATTATAATTATTATCTTAAATAATATAAAAAATAAATATTTTATATTTTTTTTTATTTTTTTTATATTAAATTTTATAAAAGTCTTTTTTAGAGTATAATATATCTTTTAAAATAATTAATTAAGCAGATTAAGCAGTAAACTATATCTAAAAAATATTATTATATTTATATTATAATTAAATATATATTATACTTTATATATTATTTATATAAAAAGAATATATATATTATAAATTAATCTATAGTTATTAATTTATTTATTATATCTAATTTTTCTAATCAGCAGATATAAACAGTTATAGTAATAATTATATCTTAATCTAATCTTAATTATATAATTAAAAATTTTTTATATCTTAATCTGACCGCCAGGTTATGGTCAGATTAAGATTAAGATATAATAGTCAGATTAAGCCACTCTAATTTATATATGATCTTTAGAAAAAATTATCTTCTATTATTAATTTTAAAAAATAAAAAGTTTTTTTTAAAAAGCTAAATATAAAATAATCTTTTAATTTTTTATAATATATATAATCTTAAGATTTAAGAAAGAAGAAAAGATCTGATTTAAAAAGCTTATTTTAATTTAAATATTATTATAATTTATAAAGATCTGAAAAAAAAAAAAAAGACTTAATAATATTCTTTAATAATAAATTAGATAATTATAATTAATTTATAATTCTGAAACTATTTTATAAATAATAAATATAAAAAAATAGAAATAGAAAACTCTATAAAAATAATTTATTTTATTTTAAAATATAATTTTATATAAATATAATTTATTATATTTTAATATATAGCTGAGATATCTACTATATTTTATTTATTTTAATAAATTTAATAAATAGAAATCTATATCTAAAGTCTAGAGTTATAGATTAGTTTATTTTTTAAATAAAATTATTTAAAATATAGTAAACTAGAATAAAAAATAAATATTTATAAAAAAGATTTATAAAAAAAATTTTATAAAATCTTTTATAAGAGCTGTAATGTTATAATATAAATTTAGTATATTTTATTTATTTTATTTTATTTATTTAATTTATTTAATCTGTTTAATTTATTTTATTTTAATAATCTAATTATTTATAATCCTTTTAATTATCTATTTATTTCTGATTTTATTAATAGCTTTTCGAGCTATATTTTATTTATAAATCAAAGAATAGTCTGATTCAGAAGAAGAAATAAAATAAAAATAATAAATTTATTTTTAATATTTTAATTAATAATTAATATATAATCTTTCTAGTATTTTATATAATATAATTAAGATATATAACTAAAATAGAATAATAATTATATATATTTATATATATTTTTTATTATAAGAATAATAATTTTATAAAAAGCTGAATTTTATTAATATAACTAAGATTTTCTTATTATTTCTAATAAATAATAATAAAAAAAATATTAATTTTTTTTAATTATATTTTTTAATTTAAAAAGCTTTTTTTTATATATTTTTAAATAATAATAAAAATAATTAGATTAATAATTATTTAATCTAAGTATATCTTAACTATACTAAAGCTTAAAAAGATATAATAAATAAATTTTAATATTAAAAATAATTAAAATAATTAATTATCCAGTTTTTAATTATATTATAATTAGATATAAAAATTTTCTTAATCTAATTATAATCTGATAGTTAGATATAAAAATTCTAATTAATCTGATCTGACCTGGCTGTTAGCCACTCTAATATTTTTATAAGCTAATTAATATAACTATTAATTTATAATAATAAATATTTATTTTTAATAATTTATTTATTTAGCTTACAGTAGTTAATATATATTTATAAATTTTGATTTTCTTTTTATAAAAAGAGCTAATATTTTGATAAATAATTTTAAATATTAAATTTATTTATATATAAAATATTTTTATAAATATTTTCAGAGTATTTTCTATTTTATAGATAATATTTTATAAATTAATTTTATTTTTAGCTTATAATTTCTTTTTAGATTAATCTCTAGATTAATATTTAACTATAAAAATAAATAATTTATTATTTTATTCTTTATAAATATTATTTTAAATTTATAGAATTATTTTAAATTTATAAAATTATTATAAAAATACTTTTAGATCTATTTTTTTATAAATAAATCTAATTATTATAATTTATAATTATTTAATTTTTAATTTCTTTATAAGAAACTATAAGAGTGTGTGTTAAGGTAGTGTGAAGAAAGTATATCTATTATAAAGTTAAGATAATATTTATATTACTTAGAGTATTATTACTAGTCTTTTATCTAGCTTTCTTTATAGATAGATATATCTATAAGAATTCTATAAATTATATATTATATTAGTATAATTACTTCGCGAGAGATTATTTTTATAATATAAATATTTCTTATAATATATTATATTATAAGAATTATAAAAATTATTATTTTTATAATTATTTTTTTTTTTTAAAATCTTAATCTCAAAGATTATTATTTATAAAAAATTAAATATTATTAAAATTCTTGCTATAAAATCTTTTTTATAAAGAAATTAATTAAAAAAAAGATAATTTTTTTTTTATAATATTTATTTTATATAAGTCTACTGCGGCTGTTCTATACAGCTATAATTATATTTATAAAAAAATTATTATTTTTATTACTAGACTTTTATTTTTCTTTTTTTTTATTTTTTTTTCTTTCTTTTTATAAGTATCCGCGATAAGTAATTTCTTAAAAAGATTTATTTTATATCTTATAATTAATATAGAATTAAAGCAGTCTGCTCTTATAACTATTACTATTATTATTATTATTATTATTATTATTATTATTATTATTATTATCTTTATTTTTATTATTATTATTATTATTAATACTGCTACTGTTTCTGCTATAATCTTTTTATTTTTTTTTATAATAAATATCTATTTTCTTCGCAGAGTATAAGAAATTAATTTATATATAATTTATTATTTTATTAATTAAGATTTCTAAAATAATCTGATTTTTTATAATATTATTTTTCTGTGTCTCTTTTATAATTTATTATTATAATAAAAATATTATTTTAAATAATATTCTTATTATTTCTATAATCTGCAGGCAGTGAATAAATAAATTATTTTTTTTTAAAAAAATATATTTAAATTTATTTAAGATTAATCTATTCTGCAGAATATTAAGATTATAAATTAAATTTTAATTTAGTTTATAAATTTATCTATAGTAAACTAGTTTATTAATATCTCTGTAAATATATTAATAATTTTATTAGATTTTTTTTCTAAATAAAATTATAATCTCTATCTAATTAAAAAAATATTAAATTATATAGTGAATAGTATAATTTATTTTTTTTATTAAATTTAATAATTATTATTAGCTAAAGATCTAGATTTAGTTTTATAAGATTTTTTTATAATTAGAGCTGATCAGCTTTTTCTTTTTAATTAAATATATAATATATATTATAATTTCTTAGACTTAAGAATATTTATAATATATATTAATAGTAATTATAGATAGAGATATAATAATTATATTTAGATTAGATATAAAATTTATTTTTTATAATCTAAATAATTAATCTATCTATCTTTATTCCCGCGAGTATTTATTATATTTTATATTTTAAATTACTATTAGATAAGAATTCTTATAAATAATATTTTTTATTATTTTATTATTTTATCTTTTTTTTATTTTTTAAATAAAAATTATATTTATAAATAAATTTTTTATAAAGTTATAAATAATATAGATTTATAGTTAATTCTTAGATATTATTTTTATTAGAATAATTCTTTTATTTAATTAAGATTTTTAAAAATCTATTTTAATTTTATAAGACTAATAAAATCTCTGAATAATATTTATAATTATTGTTTTTTATAAAAAAATATTCTTATAAATTTATTTTATTTATTTTATAATATTTATAAAATAATAATATATAGAATATATTATATATTTATAATTTTATAAATAATTTTAGTCTGTAGACTTATAAGTTTATTTATTTAATAATATAATAAGATTTATTATTTTATAAATCTAGCTTTTTACTAGTCTATTTTTATAAAAAATATTTTATAAATAATTAAATTATTTTTTTTAATATAAAGCTTTTTATTTATTTTTTATAATTATAAAATTATTTCTGCTTCTTATAAGTAAAAGTTAGATTTTTTTTTATTTTAATATAAATTTTTTAAATATATTTAATTTATTCAGAAATTTTAATCTCTATTTTTTTTTATAAAAATCTATTTTAATAACTTGCGGATATTTTATAATAATAATATAAAAAATAATTTTTTTATAAAGACTTGCAAGATATTATTATATATAAATTTATAATAAATAATAAATTTATTTAATTATTATATTTAAAATTAATATAGTTTTATAAATACTACTTGAGAATATTATTTAATTTTTAATTTAATTATTAATCTGTAAATAATAAGCTATACTTAATCTTTTTTTATTATAAATATATAAATAAAATTAGATTAAAAATCCTTTATAAAAATATTATTATAATTTATAATAATCTTTATAAATATATTATATAAATAAAAAATATTAATAAAGATTCTTATAAGATTCTCTTTATTAAGATTTTTTTATAAACAAATAAATAGATTATTTTATTATATTAATTTATTATTATTAAAATATTATTCAAAATCTTTTATAAGTTTTTAATAATACTAATTTATAGATAGATTAGTAATAAAGCTTATTATTATCTTTTTTTAAAATTTTATAAATATAA